>NC_056747.1:1294052273-1294082273 GCF_019279795.1 Protopterus annectens
GTCCACATTTCTTGTTCTAAGAGGTTAACATATGCTCTTCAGATTGGTGTTTTTCAGTATAATTTGCTAAGCTAACAATTGATACCTGCATAATAAGAAATGTACAGTGTTTTCTAATTCACATTAAGTTTTTATTTCTCAATTCAACCTATATGGCTTCATTTTATCCACACTTACCTGGTACTGATATTTAAATTCATAGGTGATTTTGGGGAACCCAGACAATGTAAGAGTAAGTATGTGTAATGTCACAACTCTGCGTGGCTTGGTTTGGGGAGTAAGAAACAGAGCATAATTTATTTTTATTTTATTTTATTTAACATTCATGCAAAGGATAAATAGGATTCAAAATTGCTTATGGTGTTCTTACTTATTTTGTTGAATCACAGTATGCACTGCAACAATTACTTCCATGGGCAATTAAAGGGTGACTTCTCAGGCAGACTGCTATTCTGAGTTTTAAGATGAAACGTGTAATACTGTATGCTGTTGTCCTTAGATATACACACACATACATAAGAAAATATATTTCTTACATAAGTGCAAATAATCCACAATTATTTTATTAAAATGTTTTAAAAGTACATGTTTGACTGCAAACACGCACACACAAAATGATTTTTAATGACTGAAACTACATTTCTCAGTTAAGTTCCAAGTAGATAGGCTAGGAGTCCTTCACCTACAATTCCCATATTTTTTCATAGGGAATATAATGTACAAGTGATTTGTTTTGACTGGTTAGGAACAGAGATACCTTGTGTATTATACACACAGTAAGGAGATGCAGGGTCCTGACAGAATTACTCAGTCATAGCCTATGCGAGGGACAAGGAGACAGCATGACAAAGTTAACCTGCAGTGCTCATATAAAGCAGCCAAGGAATCAGTAACATGTTCAGAAATACATAGCTACATCTGGTTGTGTAACATACGGCAATAAAATGAGAGTCAAAGAGAGGCTCAGTAACTTCAGTACAGCTCTCTGACAGACAGGCCTACTACTGAGATAGTGTAGATATAAGCAAATCATTCACTTGGTACTCAATAATCGTAGGGTTTCCCAATAGAGACGATTGCACTTGATTTATGCTACACTGTTATTTATCTATCTATTTATATATATATATATATACATATTTATATATATATATATATATATATATATATATATATATATATATTATATATATCAATATAGATATATCTATATATCTATATATATATATATATATATATATATATATATATATATATATATATATATATATATTTATATATATGGATTCACTTTAGAAGCTCGAAATATTGAAATATCGAAATTCAGTATTTCGAGCCCATAAAGTGGAATCCTGACAACAGCGAAACCTCAGAAGCACGAAATTCAAAACCTCACACACCGGAGATTTTTAATTAGCGCGTCCGGTGTTTCTCTGTGGTTGTGGATTCAGGTAAGTGTGTATTTGTGACGGGTTTTGGGTAAGGGCTGTGGTGTGTGTTAGTGTGTTTTGTTGCAGTGATGTGTGTGTGCGAGGAGAATGTCGCTTGTGTGGTGGTGTTTTGGGTGTGTTTGTATGCAGTGCGACCTCAGAGTTACAATATTTAAGTAGGGGGTTGTGGGGGTGCAGGTATGTAGTAGAGAGCTTGTGTTTGTGTGTGGGAAGGAAGGTGTGTGTGTGTGGAGTGGAAGCTTGAAATTCAAAATCTCCTGGTTTGGTAGACAACTCTTTGTTTCTTAGTTGATAGATGAAGGTAATAATGTGAGACAACCACCTGGACAGGGTCACTTTGGAAACTGGAAGACCCTGTTTGCCCCTAGCATAGGAAAGGAAAAGTTGGTCCGACTTTCTTATATCCTTCGTTCTATGCAGGTAAAAACGCAATTGTCTATGAACAACCAAAAAGTGTAATTTGTATTCTGCCTTGTTGGTGTGGTTAGGGAAAAACACAGGAAGGTCTATAGATTGGTTTAGATTATTTTCTGAGCAGACTTTCGGAAGGAAGGAGGGATTAGTTCTCAGAGCAACCCTGTCCTTATGAAAAACTAAGTACGGAGGACGAACACTTAGTGCCTGAAGTTCCGAGACATGTCTGGCTGAGTTTTCCAAGACAGAAACTTAATGGAGCCGGATGCTGCTGGTTCAAAAGGGGGCATAATCAAGGAGGTTAGTACCAAATTAATGTCCCAAGGAGGAGGGGGATCTCTCACTGGGGGCCTAAGGAGAGCCGTCCCTCTGAGGAAGGCCTTACACAGCTTATGAGACATAATGTTTAGATTAGAAAACCCAACATGAAATTTAGAGATGGCCGCTAGTTGAACCCTGATTGTGGCAGAAGCGGACCCAGAATGAAAAAGCTCTGTTAGGAGCTACAAGATTTCGTGAACTGGGGCTGAAAAGGTTCCTAGCCACTGCCCAACAAGAGAAACATTTCCATTTGCTAGCATAAGTCTTCCTAGTAGTGGATTTGTGAGAGGAGACAATAATCTCACGCACAGCCGGGGAAATGCTGGAAGCCTGGCTAGGGTTGGAATTGGATCAACCAAGCTGTGAGCTGGAGTGTTTGCAGGGATTGATGCAGTTCTCCTGATTGATGAATCAGCAGGTCTGGAATAGGATCTAGAGTCCAGGGCTGCTCGAGGAGGTAACGGTGCAGGAACGGAAACCATATCTGTCGAGGCCAGTGTGGGGCAATGAGGATCATTTTGCAACCCAACGATATAGCTTTCTGTATGAGTTTGGGTATAAGAGGGAATGGCAGGAAGGCATAAAGAAGTCCCTGAGGCCAATCGTGGACTAGAGCGTCTCTGGGAGGGTGACCGGGAAGCGGTAAAAGGGAGAAGTAGTTGCTGCATTTGCTGTTGAAGGGGGTGGCAAACAGATCGCAGCAAGGCTGTCCCCATTTGCGGAAGATCAGATCCACAACTACCTGATTCAGAGACCACTCGTGAGGCATGAGAATAGCTCTGCTGAGCCTGTCTGCTATGACATTGGACTTCCCAGGGATGTGCGTCGCAATCAGAAATCGTTGGGAGGAAAGCGGCCACTGCCAGTGTCTGAGTGCTTCTCGACATAGGGGGTAGGACCTGATTCCGCCCTGCTTGTTGATGTACCACACTACTGACATGTTGTCCATTTGAATTGCAATGGTCAAGGAAGGGAGAGAGTCCTGAAGGGCTTGCAATGCTAGGAGAACGCCTCTCATCTCCAAGACATTTATGTGCAGATGGTACTCGTGAAGCTGCCAAGTGGCTTGGACTGTCCTGCCCTGATAATGCCCACCCCACCCTATCAGTGAGGCATCCATGGTCACTGTGGCAACCGGAGGAGGCTGGATGGATGGTCTGCCCTGAGACACTAGTGGGGAGACCATCCACCAGGAAAGGTGCCTTTTGCATGTTTCTGTAATCATGATCATGTGAGACATTTGGAGCTATTGAAAGGACCACTGTGTGAAGAGAAGCCACTGAAGGATTCTCATGTGAAAATGGGCCAGAGGTATCAGAAGAATTGCCGCTGCCATAGAACCCAGAGTTTGAAGGACCAACCTGACTTGTACCCTTTTGCATTGCATGAGGATATGAACTTGCTGTCGAATTGTGGCCACACTGTCTGGCGGTAGCCTTGCGGACATACTTCTTGTATCTAAATCTGCTCCTATATAGGTAACAGATTGACAGGGCAATAAGGCAGATTTTTCAAAAGTTATAGTAATGCCTAGCTGGGCACAAATTGTGATTGTATAGTCCCTGGCTTGAGGAGTTGATGCCTGGTAGTAGCAGTAAGGAGCCAGTCGTCTAGATATGGAAACACCTGGAATCCTTGACATCTCAGGTGAGCCGTGACTACTGCCATTCATTTGTTGAACACCCTGGGGGCTGTGGTGAGACCAAAGGGCAGAGCTCTGAACTGGTAATGACTGGCTCCCAGCCGGAAGTGAAGGAATCTCCTGGAGTGCCTGTCCATTTTGATGTGATAGTACGCATCTTGAAGATCTATTGAGCACATCCAATTGTCCTGACCCAAAAAGGGTAGAATGGACTGTAGCATGACCATCTGAAACCTTGTTCTTTGAACAGACTTGTTTAGTCTGCTGAGATCCAATAAGAACCTTGAGTAAGTTCCTTATCCGAGTTTGTCTGCCGGGACTTCCTGGATGACACCTTTTTCTAGCAGTCTTGAAACTTCTATGACTGCTTGGGCCCTCAGATTGGGTGAAACATCTGGAAGGGATTTGCTTGATGGTAAGGGGGGGTTGAAAGAAGGGAATTATGTAGCCTCGGATATGATTGAGTGTACCCATTTGTCTCGCGTTAGGTTTTGCCAGGCTTTTGGGTGCAGTCAAAGTCTTCCCCCGACTGCCTCCAGAGGCGGGCAGCCGGGCAACCCTTCAGGGATGCTGAAAGGGCTTGTCAGAGAAGGATTCTCTGTGGCCCTGGTTCTGCGGACCCCCTCTGCCTCAAGAGCGGCGTCTGTTGTTGTTGTTTCCTCCTTTGCCCCTGGAGGAAAAATCACTATGTATGTCAGGCGAGGCTCCCTGGGATTTCCGAAAACCATATTTTACCACTCTACTGACCCTTGAAATATGGTCTGGAAGGAGTGGAAAAATGGACTCCCATGGCAGAGAGAGTCTTGCCTTCTTGCTCACACCTAGTCAAAGTGTCTTTCACCTGTGGTCCAAAAAGAAAGGAACTGTCAAAGGGGGTGTTGGTGAATGACGATCTAAAGGGTTCCGCAAAATTACACAGTCGCATCCATGCGTGTCTCCTAAGGGCCACACCTGTACCTGCGGCTCTATTCGCACCATCAGCTGCATAGAAAATGAGCCTCATGGAGGAGTTAACTACCGAATTAAGGGTCACCAGCTGAAAAGCTACTTTAGCTTGAGCCCCTTCAGCTGATGGATCCTGGAGGGAAACTCAGAGCTCTTTCAGGAGATCCCTCTGAAGCCTGGTAAAATGGCATTAAGTAATTCAGCGACCTCATAGAAAAGGTTGCTGAAGCAAACATTCTCTTCCCATATCTATCCATGGTCCTAGACTCCTTGTTAGGAGGATGGACAGAGGAAGAAGTTTCCGCTAACTCCTTTTTAGTGGCTGCTGTTACCACCATGGCATCTACGGGAACACCCTTAGTAAGGAACTGTTTATCAGGGGGTGCAGTGATAAACTTGCCGGGTCTCCTCGGGGTTGGTTCCACTGTATCTGGGGCTGACCAAGCCCTTCAAGCCACCACTGACTTTAGTGGATTGAAAGGCGGAGACACCCAGGAGGTGGAAGGTCGGGAACCAAACGCATCCAGGAATACAGATTCGTCCTCGGTAGGGGCTAGGCAGTCTAGTTCCCCCTCTGCTTAAGCATTTCTAGGATGTCCAAAAAAAAAGCATCTTCAGAGGGGGATCTCGGGGACCCTTCCAATTCATCTAAATCCGTATCCGAAGTGATAGACTCAGGGGAGTCAATGTGCTTTCTCTTGCACTTCCTCTTCCGAGGGGGCTCCTCTGAATAATCAGGGAGGGCCTCGGAAGAAGAGGAAACACCCAATGGGGTGCTCTGGAGCACCGGTTCCCCATGCTTAGGGTCTAGAGGATGGGCAGAGGTTGACGCAGGCACTACAGGGGACGGAGCCAGTGGGGTCAAAAGTGGAGCTGTCTCAGAGGCCAGTACACTCCTCATGACATCGAAGGCATCCCTGCTATGATGCAGAGAAGGCTCCAGTTCAGAGGAAACCGGAATCCTCCTCCACACCGAGGGAGACGGCTCCGAGGCAGATGTAGGAGCCAAGCTCACCTGGGCCGATGCTCCGAGGGGGAGAACGGGGTCAAACAAGGGTGCGATACCACTCGCCACCACGGAGCTGACGAGGGAGTCTCGGCGCCCAGATCCCTCGATGGACGGCATCATCGAGGGAATCGGAGCCAATGACGGAACCAAAGGAGAAATTGTTATCGGTGCCAACGGTTCCATGATTCGAACCCCAACAAACTCTGGCTCCGAGCTCAATGGAGTCGGAGGAGGAACATCGATGGAAGCGGACGGAGCCAACACCTGTTGAGGAGGGCTGGACAACATTTTGGCCAGTGCCTGCGACTTCAACAACCTACTGACCACTCTCTCCATGTCGTGATCCAAGAGCCTAGAGGACTAAGAAGAGTGGGAGGATCTATGACTGCGGTCACTCTGCAACAGGGGAGACCGAGGAGCCAAATGTATAGACTCTAGAAAAGGGGACCTCAGCCTCTTGTGGGTCCGTGATGGCTCCGAAGGTACTGGTGGAGCCAACGGGGAGGCAGTCTCCTTGGTTCCAGCCGGAACCGAAGTAGTAGTTAAGGCTTGGGCCAATGAAGGCTCTGAGCTGGGAGCTGACGATTTGGTCGGTTTAGGAGATTTCACAGGCTGAGCCTTGGCCGGTGAATCCTGGGGCTTAAGAAGACCCCTGAAAATAAGCTTATTTTTGCGCTCCTGCAGAACTCTTGGGCTGAATGCATGGCATACAGAACAAGAGTCCTGCAGGTGCACTGCACCTAAGCAAAAGACACAAGAAGTGTGCCCATCTGTCAGAGACATTTTCTGACAGCATGAGTCACACTTCTTGAATCCAGACACCTTGGATTCTTTAGACATATCCCAACTAAAGGTACTACACCTACACTGAATTGTTTTTGGCCAAAAGGCCGAACAGCAAAAAACTAAACCAGACACTAACCACAAAAAAACAAAAAACACAGTATACTACAGTTAAAGATATATATATTTTTTTTTTTAAATTAGGAAGCCTCTAACTTAAATGGCTACCGAAGAAACAGAAAGAAGAAAAGGCTTAAACTAAAACGCTACCTACAAAAGGGATAGAGGGAGGGGGAGAGGGAGAACTCTCTAATTTAAATGAGTTCTAAGGGAAAACTACAAATACACTAAACTACAACAAACTAGTTAGTGACTATATTTTAAACAATAAACTATCAGAAAAAAAACATAATCTGACAGAAAAAGTAGTGCAATAAAACTTATACGAGTCTGAGCCAGTAACAACAAACCTCGCAGCTGAAGTGGCAAACGAGATCTGGGTAGCTAGCGCTAGGCATCATGGGATAAGGGGTGGCCTCGAGCCAGTGAACAGCTCTCGAGCTATAGAAGATGGCTGAGATGGAGCCGAGGATCGGCTCAAATCCCAACAAGCAAGAAACGAAGGCGAGATAGACAACTTAACATCAATGGTTTAAGTAAACTTACCATAACGGTAGATGTTTGAATGGATCACTGTTGTAGCAGCCTCAGCTGCATGGGTTATATCCCACCAAGGATACAACCACAGGCCAGTCTTCAAAGCTCCAGGGCACCTTCCATGCACCCTAACCACTGATGGGTTTGAGAAGAGCCACATAAACTCAGTGGCTTGGGCGCCAACCCTCTCAGAGCTTTCTTGATGCAGAACAAAAAGAGGCTAGAGCCCTGACAGCCAGGTACATGCTAAGAAAAAGAAAAAAATGAAAATGTCCACACCCTGGCAAAAAAGTCATATAAAGATTTGTGGGTGGGGAGCTGATGTTTATACTGTAGGAGTGATCTAGTCAAACATATCTAGTTATGGTTAAGTTTACTTACACAGTTGTACTATGTTCATTATTAGATCACTGGTGTAGTACCTTAAGCAGTATGGGTAGATTACCAAAGTTTAGAAAGATGGGGGGGGGGGGGTCTGAGAATCCAGGAGCCCTGGAAACAGTTCCAGCAAAACCTGTCCTGGACCTCAAAAGAGAATCCCAATTGTAATCTTCTATAAAAGTGTTTTAAAAGTGTGTAGAAAGGACTTTGTTGCTTCTCATATTATATTCTGTATCCAAGGGAAACTGTGGCACAAAAGAATTAGTTAACATAGCAGTTTGAATAAGCTGTGCATGTTTCTATATAGGTAAAACCGAAAAGTGTCTTTGTAAGAGAATCTACAAACACAATTATGACATTCTTAAGAAAAACACCAAAAGTTCCCTTTTTAAACATACCTTGACATGAAATAACTTTACTAAGTTTAAATTTGGTATTTTGGAATTAATACCATAAAATGAGTGGGGAGGCCATTGGGAAACTTTTTTTCAGAATACAGACAGCTTATATGGCAATTGAAGTTTAATGTCTCTATTTTTTTTTTTTGGCTTAATGAACACATTTCAGTAACAGCAGCTCTTAAAATAAGAGTGGCTACATTATAGAAAAAAATTAGCATTATAAATTTTTCATTTAACATTTTATTCAGTAGTTAACTCTACAACTTCACTGGTTGTTTTTTACTTGACTAAATGTTAATTGTTAAAGGGACTTAATTAATCAATTTAGTTTTAGGATATTAGACTTGTTAATGTTACTTTGTTTGTACTGGATGGTTGAAAACACATGATTTAATTTAACTTTTATTTAAACTCAAACTTAAAGTCACTCTGGATTCTGAAGAAGTCTTATGACGAGTAAAGGATGAAAGCGCTTAACCTGACTGATCTGAAACACCTTTGAATTCTTGTCACAAATAGTTTGGCCAAGGGAATCAGGATAACCATAGAGGCCCTGAATCCCAGACTCCTGAGATATTCATGGCAAATGTCAGGGCCTGGTTGGGAAACATCAAGTACTGTTCTTTGTAAAGAGGTACTTTGTCCTGATGAAGAAAAGCTCTTCTAAGGGATGTATCCAGCCAGAAAAAAAAAAAATATCCTTTGAGAGGGAATGAGAGAGGATTTCTATAAATTCACCTGGAATCGAATATTGAGGAAAAGTTCCTTGACCCATATCACAGATCCTTGGCATTCAGTAAAAAAGTCTGCAAATATATGAACGTCATTCAAATATGGAAAGATGTGAATACATTGCAAACTGCAATGAGCAGTTACTGGAGACAGACACTTTGTAAATACCCTTGGTGCAGTAGACAGACCAAAGGGTAAGACTGAAAACTGAAAACGTAAGTCAGATGCAGAAAATCATAAAAAAGTCTGAACTCTTAAACTGGAAGGTGAAAATAGGCATTTTTAAGTCTAATGTGTCCAAAAAAACTGAGTAGACGTATGACGAGTAACACAGATTGGTGGGACAACATCTTAAACTATGGGACTTTGAGACAGAGGTTGAGAAAAGAGAAGTCTAGGACCAGTCTCCAAGTTTAATCATTCTTTCTTCAGCCCCAGAAAGATTCTAGAATAAAATCCTTTCCCTGTCTGATCTGAGGGAACTGATTCTATGACCCCTAGAGATAGCATTTGTTCCAGAAGCGGATGAAACAGGGAAGTCTGATTTGCAGGATGATGAGGAATCCCTTGAAAGGAGGAACGGACTGTTACTGCCATTTGTATCCTTCCTGAAATAGTCCCAGAACCCATTTGTCTGACATTTTATGATACCACAGGGGAAGCTGCAGACATGGGCTCTGGGAAAGCTTTAAGGGATTGCCAGAGTGGAAAAGGGGATGACTCTTAAAGAGGGAAATAGTTATTCTGACTTTCAGGACTATCTTTGTTTCAAGTTGCAAACCCCTTTCTATTTTGAGCATCTTTACCATTGCTTTTTAAAGTTTTGTTTGCTGGGACACTGTTGAGACTGCTTGTTTTGTTTCATATAAACCAGTACTGAATTAGAAAGAAAATTTTTAATGAACTTAGGTTCATAGGTAAGTACTAAGCTAACTGCCCTTATGGGCCATTTTAAGCCCAACCAAAGTTTCCTTCAGTGAGAATCAAACCATGTAGCTCTTGTTTGTGAGGTACACATCTTAACCATTATACTAAGCCTGAATGGGAAGGTATGGGGGAGGTTGAAAATTCTGGGTTACTCTTTGAAACATTTTGCCTCTTTCATCAATTTTTTTAGGGATCTCGGCAGCAGGAGGTCCAAACAATACTTTTTTTAACAAGGGGAGAATTTAAAATCTCAGGTTCTACATCTAGTAAGTTTAGTGAACACATCAAAAACAACTGCGATTCAAAGGCACAGTTCCAATTAGACCACTTGTCAACAGTTAATCAACAAATGCAACAACATTTATTAAACAAAAAATCAAAAGTTTAGCACTTTTGTCCTATAGCTGTATCACAATAATTGTACTACATCGTAATTAGTTTAGTAAGTGTTTATCTAGTGTGTGTGTATGTATTCTAAATGTATATCTGTTTAAGACTTTTTTGCTTCCTTTGTGCTGTATATACTCAAATTTACTATATATATTCTATTTTTGTTTCTAATGGACCTTTTCTCCCCAGGCCTCCATTGAAAATGGACTCTGCTTAGCCCAGTAGACTTTCCTGGTAAACAAATGCCAATGAATAAAAATATGGAGAACTTCATTAGAATATGAAATACAGGTTTGACCTGAACTCATTTAACTTGCTTAAGGTCACTGAAAGTACTTACAAACATTTACAGGGATAGCTTTTCACTATCTAAATTCATAAAATAACACTACATAAAAACCCTTCCAAGACACATGACATCAGTTCTGAGCATATGAAAAACAGTACCCAAAGTATAACAAGTTAACACATAGGTAATATCACAACAAATCTAACTTTGATGAAAGTAAATATATTACATTTAAATAAATGAATACATATTCAAATGCAAAAATACACAGCTCCTTTTTATGCATATGAAAAATAAACTTCAATGAAAACTTGATTGGTTTTACTAAATATATACAATGTGCGTGAATGTGTAGTGAACAAAGAAATAAATAATAACATTTTGTAATGTATCTATGTGCAACTCAAGCATTGGGAAAATAGAAATGTTGTCATGTATGCCTTTGTGGAGGTGGGTGGCAACATAATCAAGCAAACCTTTTCTGTTCTGGATACAGCATCAGCAGAATCATACAAACACTTCAGAGTCTCTTGCAGAATTTATTACAGCATTTAGAGATTATTTAACTTCTGACAAACGGAGATTATCAGTTGGCTTCTTCACATTCTCAAAAGTGGCCAGTAAAAATTTTAAAACACAAGCTTGACAATTTAGGTTCTAAAAATTAAAGTTGCAGTATAATAAACTTTCTTTGCAAATCTATCAAAAGAAAGCTTTTCCATCCTTGTCTGAAGGAATAAGGTTATTATTCACAACATGTCTGGCTGCAGATGGCTTTGTTAAAAAAATAGCAGGATTAGAAAATTTGTACAATTTATTAGACTTTTTAGGAGTTGGAGGTTGACTACAAGCATACTGTAGGCTACTGAGAAACATCCTCCAGTGCTAGTAAAACAGGGGGAATAGCAACTGGTTAAGGAAAATCCAATTGTAATAACTCATAATACATTTTCTAGGATACTGGACTTTTCATTTTGTTCCCACAGAATCAATTCTTGCATTTTAGCTATGGTTTCAGAAGAGGATAACTCTTCTTGAGGGAAATCTGAGGAAAAAAATTTCTTCAGAATCAGAATCAGAATCAGAATTTTCAGCTTGAGGAGAATTCTGTAGATATGAGGACTCTACTGACTGTGAATAAGAGTCAGAAAGAGAAGAAAATCTGTTTATTTTCAAACTCAGTTGGGAAACAGGATTTAAAAAGCTAAAGTACTGAGATAAACCTTTAGCAAAACTAAAGAAGCCACATGCTTCATTGTTTGTTTACTTCTCCCAGGATCTTAAGAGCCGGGTACTTTTCCATTAATGGGGCAACACTCCAAATGTGCGGTCCTGTTTATTCTTTTATGGTTAAAGTAAATGCAGTCTATAACTCTAATTATTGTCATTCTTTATTAAGTGCAATTTAACACCTTTGGTACAAAAGTCACCAGTCTGGGGAGGGATTGAGAGGGCAGAGTTAAAATTGCAGTGAAAAATCAGGGATGTCTCTGAAGATCGGAGACAGTTAAGAGATATGCGGACAGCGCTGTACCTCTGAGAAGGGGGAATGTTTCAGGCTACGTCGTAGTGACTGTGTTGTTATAGTAATGACATCAATTGCTATTTTGTGATTGCAGTCGCCCTACGTGTTTAGTGCAGCCGTACCACTCGAGAGTACCTCATTACGAGAAATGTGCTTCATTTGAGTCTTAAAAAGGTCATGTTCCTCGAATCCTCGCTGTTCCCCATAATACTGTCCCATATTAAGTCCACAACAATGTTTTATAAGTACAGATAGTTTCACATTTAACCATCCTGATTTAGATTTGTTTTACTTCAAAAGAAGTATATACTAGCATTCTCTTTACTCTGCCAATGTTTTGAGTTAATACTACTAGTGTATTAGAAATATCCCAGATTGTCCCTGTCTTTTTTGCTAGAGTTATGCATTTCCAAATAAAACTGAGGGATCCGGGTTTTTCTTGTATCCTTACTGAGGACAGAAAATTAGGTTCCTGTTTTAGACCCCAGTTTCACTGTTAAAGCCATAGCACTACTGGTATACACCCCATGTGACAATGGTCTTGTAATGAAGCATTTTCCCCCAAAAGAAATCTTTGCATGGCTATGTACATGTAACAACAATACAGTACTGTAATATATAAGTATATACACGAGGCGTGCAATTAGAAAACAATGTGTACTTTGCTCATGTATTGAACTGAGTTACAGACGATGTATGCAGTCATTGTAACTGACTGCCTTCTTTACAAGCACTCATTACAAGTGTTGCCCCACTAACGGAAAAGTACCAGGAGCCCTTACAAGCCTAGCCAATATAACCTAATTGTACCCAATATATGGACCCTAGGGGCAAAAGAATGGCATGGATTTGTGCCTATGCCTTGAGTATTTGATGATTGCTCCTGTCCATAAGGGACATAGGCACTACCCTAGGTGTGAATTTACCATTCCCCTTCCATTGATCCAAACTGCATTTGAAGAAGGCCAGGGAAGGGCTCTGCTTAGTGTGAACAGGAAGTCTGTTCCAAAGAAGGGGGATCTCTAAGGCAAATATCTGTCTCTCCAGCATGTTTTGTTGAGTCTCTAAGTTTAGATTTGGGTGACCTTCACCCTGTTTCACTTCCAGACATGTAGCAGCTCCATCAGGGCTGTATTTGTGAGTGCCTTGTAGGTCAGGTATAGGTCACCCCTTAATAGTCAGTAGGAGACAGAGCAAAAGGATAGGACTTTTAGTCGATCTGCACAGGACATGTTGTTTGCACCCTGTGTTTTCTTTGTGAGGAACCTCAGATGTTGCTCCAGCTGCTGTAAATCCCTAGTCAAGTAAATGCCAAATGGTGCATTGTACTCAATTACTGGCCTAATGAGGGATAAGTACATAGGGACTATAGTTTCCTTGGATCTAGCTGCTACACTTTACTTATAAGTTGTGCCACATATAAGGTCTTCTTCACTACTGTGGACACATGGGGTTCAAAGTTCATGCTACTGTCTGTCTGTATACATACATCTTTCAACTCTGAGGGTGTGTTATTGATGTTGTAAATTGCAGGGGGTATTTGACTTCCCAAAGGGTATGATAATGCAGTTTTTCACATTCAGGTTTAGGTCATGGTTCTGGCGCCAATCATTTGTCTGATCTAGACCCTCCTGCAGGATATCTGCATCGTTAGGGGATTCAGAGATTGCCCCAGCTTGCAGTCATCAGAAAATTTTGTCATCCAGAGGCCTTCCACATTAGTCTTGACTTCAGGGAAGTATACTCCGAACAGCAATGGTCCCAGCACTGAGCCTTATGGCACACCACTAGTACCTGACCTCTTGCTCGATCTGAATTCACCCACTTTAACCACAAGTGTCCTGTCCGTGAGGAAAATGACTATCCATCTGGTGATATAGGGATTTATGCAAAGTTTTGTGAGATTATTTATAATAGATGAGTGGGGAATTGTGTCAAATGCCTTGGCCAGGTTGAGATAGGTGGTATTTTATTTATTTATTTATTTTTATTTATTTTCTTTCACTAACTTATCTTATCCATATTTCTTTATTTCTATTTTTTTTTCTAGATACTACCATGCTTCCTCTCCTCACACTCCTTACTAGTACTGCATTTTTTTTCTTTAAAGTGACTCATATCACTACTACACACATTACCTAACAACCCCTCCATATATTTTCATTATCTTCCTTTATTATCTATATCAATACTTTTACTAACTTCTTTCTTTCAACTAATACTCTTTAGCAACACATAAATGTACCTTCTTATTAACTATTCTAAGCCTATTAAAATTATACGTTACCTTCATTATGTACTCATAAGTGACAGACTCCCTGTTAGTAAATGTTTAAAATGTATAAATATGTTTTTTTTTCTTTTTTGTTGTTTATGTTAACATTGTTTAAACTGTGTGGAGCTTTTCTCCCCGGGCCTCTACTGAAAATGGACATATATCCAGCTAGACTAGCCCGGTCAACAAATGTAAAATAAAATAAATAAAAAAATAAGCTATTTAAGAGGCAACCTGATATATACTCAGGCCCCAATGAAGACGTGTTTTAACTTTACAGACCACAGTGGCAACTTGTTCTTTGGAGATAACTGGTGATGGAGTGGTGGAGGGTATTTCTTGGAGAGAACTGGGGGTGATGAGGAGATGAAATCTGAGCTGAATTTGTTGGCCAACAGACTTGCTACATCTTCTGGCTGAGTGCAGATGATGCCATCTACAACTAATTCCACACATTGTTGGGTATTGCACTTAAGATTGAATCATAACTAAAAAATGCTTTATGGTTATCCTTAGCTCAGAGTCTATTTTCACTTCAAAGTCTGCTTTAAGAGACTTGACCAGTTCCCTGATTCACTTGTAAGACTAATGAGGGGCTTTTTTCTCTGTTGTGCACATTCCCTCTTACTTCTTGAAAGTATTTTCTTTCTTTTGTTATACAACCTATTAATATCAGGGCTTGTTTTTGCAGTTTGACTTCTGTTGTTTTGTTCTGGTGCTGCTATTAATAGGGGGTAATTTACCTTAGAGAAGTTCTTAAAGTTTTTGAGGTTAAGTGGGGGACTAGTTTTATCTTTATTTCAAAGGGAGACTGCTTTGTGATCTGATCTTATAGGTTCATAGATTAGTACTAGGCTAACTGCCCTTGCGAGCCATTGTAAGCCTAGCCAATTATCCCTTGTAAGACTCAAACCCTGCACCTTGTGTTTGTAAGGCAAACACCTTAACCATTAGGCCACCCTCCCAACCCCAGTTGTCTTACCAGTGTGGACTTGACACAGTCATGTTCCAGAATCACATGGCTCTGCCACTCATAGACAAACACCTGGTGAACTTATGTGCAAAATGTTTAAACACAGAGATATTATCACTAAATATAGCTTCTTCAAGTTGGTGTGACATCAGAAGAATTAGATTTAGTAAATCGAGGGAGTAGAGTAACAGCCCCCACATCAGGGGTGGAGGGGGCTTGCCCCCCTCCAAAAACACTTCTTTAACTCACTGGTAATTGAGAATATAAGCATTTTTAACAATCAACAGCATGTTGCTGGGATTCAAGTTCTAATATAAAGAGATGTTTAGCTGAGTAAAATACACTGACAGCAGCATCAACAGTTCTAGAGAAGACCCCCTCCCCCATGACTACAGAAATTCTAGCTAGAAGAGATCCCACAGCAACTGAGAAAAAAAGTAAAATTACTTGCTCCCAGTATTCTATAATGTTACCAGTTTCTGTGCTTCTCTATTAGTCAACCAACCTGTTTGTCGACCAAACTGCATAGGGCAATTTAGAACCGATGAACAGTCATTCAACAATAGGTAGGTAACCATATTTACTTATTTGAATATGTTAACTGGGGTAGAGCACAGATTCCAGAAGACCAATTTCAGGCTCAGCCTGGGTTTAAAAAAAATACACAAATGCAAACAGATGAGCAACATTAGTACTGTTTAAAGTATTGGAGCATTAGGCAATATGAAGTACCATTTCAACAGTGAGAGCCCAAAGAAGGGCTGTAATATAGACGTCTGGTTGCAAACAGTGTGAAAGAGAGGAATATACACTACCAGACCATGATGTACGCTATGTGCTTGTACACATACTCATGACACTTACCACAGTTTCTCTGGCAACACTGCAAACACCCATAACTAAGAAGAAAGTACAGTTGTGCAAGTAAACTTACCATAACAGTAGACATTCAAATGATCACGGCTACAGTAGACTTGGCTATATGGGTTATATCCTGCTAAGGATATAACAGCTGGCCAGTATCCAAAGCTTTAGTACACCTTCCACATGCCCAAATTGTCAGGCAACTCGAGCTGACTTTTCTAAAAGACAAGACTGGGCTCAAACTCCTTCAGAGCTTTCCTGCTAACAGAGAGAGAAAGAAGATGAGCCTGAAAACACAAAGTATGCTTTCTTTCTTTGGTGCTAGGAACATCCTAGAATAAAAACCATTCCCCACCTGGGAAAGGGAAACTGGTTCTACCACTCTTTAGAACAGCATGTGATGAAGAACAGGTGGAACAAGACAGTCTGATCTGGAGGTTGAGGAATGCACCATGGAAAGGAGGCATACCCACCTACTGGCATCTGTAACCCTGATGAATGACTTTCAGAACCCATTTCTCTGAAGCTATCTGTTGCCCAAGAGAAAATGGAGATTCAGACTTTTTTGGAAGAAGAAAAAAAGGGTCCAGAGTGGGAGTGGGTCACAAGATCTCTTGAATAGTCATTCAGACTTGGACTGCCTTTGGTTTTGGAAGGTTTAACCCTTGCCATTTCTTCTTAAATGTCTATTTACCTGTATTTTGTTGAGATCGTTTTATTCTGCTTTTTGTCCAAACTGTAGGCAGAAATAGAAAATCCCTTGGAAAATTTTGGAATGAGGGGCTGAAAAATCTTTGCCACTTTCATCACACTTTTTGAACACCTCTGCAGTACAGGGGCCAAACTCTAAATCTCTATCCAAGGGTGACTTTAATTCATTTTTATCATCTGAGAAGTTGTGAGACTGAAGCCATCCAAGCCTCCATAAAACAGTAGCAGTGGCCATAGCCCTAGAAGAAGTCAGTCATACACACACTGTAAATAATGAGTAGTGACCTGTACAGTGGAAGAAACTAAGTTATACAAAGCACATTTCTCTTACAAGAAGAAACAGAAGCTAAACATTCCTCATACTTTCACAATTAGAACAAACTTTAGCGTATGATCCTGACAATTCAAAATTCTGAAAATCAAAGCTGCAGAAGTATACACTTTTCCCCTATATCTATCAATACTTTCCCATCCTTATCAGAAAGAGAAGGACTGGAACTGCCTAAGTGCTTAGTAGCAGTGGGATCAACTACAGCTATAGCTGCTGGGTCAAGTTTGGGAATCATATATACAGATTTAAAAGACTGAGGAACATTACACATTCTATCTTCCTTTTTAGGGATGGGTGGCTGACTACCAGGAAAAATGCAGGCAGTAATACACACATCTTCTAAAGCAGACAGAGCAGGAGGAATGGATGTAAGATCTGGAAAAATCTTCTATAACAATTCATGGTATTTTCTGAGAGACTGAGCAGCCTTCATGTTCTCCCACTGAAAACACTGGAATATTCTAGCAATAGTCTCAGAGAAAGAGTAATCCCCACAGGAAGAATCAGAAACTACTGAACTCTCCTCTGAGTCTGAATCAGAAATCTGAAGGAAAAAAAATGTATTTGTCCTTGCATCTTCCTGTTCAGATTCAGAACTTTGAATCTCTTCTGGAAAATGAGGCAACCCTCTTTCTTTTACCAGAAACTACTTTGTAAGAAGGATAAACAACATAGGTTCATAGGTTCATAGGTAGGTACTAGGCTGTCGGCCCAAGGGCCTAAGTAAGCCTAGCCAACAAGGTTCCCTGGCTTACGCCACCCAAGAAAGTTAATTTCCTGTGCCCCTGTCGAGCAGAGCCACAGAAGTGATCCCCGGGGTGAATTTCCTATTTCCCATCCATTCATCAAGATTTTTCTTGAAGAGTGCTAATGAGGAACTTTGCTTGGCATAGATGGGTAGCCTGTTCCAGAGTAAGGGAAGTGTCTGGGACAGGAATCTATCCCTCCAGCATGTCCTGTTTATTGTGGTGACAAGGTTTAGGTCCCTAGAGCGTGTATTAAACCCTGACCCAGATCAAGTAAACTACTCCTACCCAAAGAAATTTGAGACTGGGTAGATACATGTTTTCTGTTTCTTTTTGACAGGAAAAATGGGGACAGCTGTGTTACTAATGCAGCTGCTTTTCCAGGGATGGAAAGAGCATTCTGACACAACATGGAAACATTCCCTACTCCCTCTGCCAAGACCAATAACAGTGGCTCTACCTTGCTCAATTCAGAGGAAGTGGCTAACTCTCAGTCCACAGTGGTTGTAGGTGCTACACCACAGGGATCCCACATAAAAGATGAGTAGTCCGAGTACAACAAATGGCCACAGCAGAGTCACTCACCTGTGGCTGAGGTAAACTGATACCCTGCTGTGGTGGCAAAGGCTGTTGCCTTATTTTATTTTAATTTTTGTGGCTGGATGAAAGACTGACAATGGAAGTGATAGTCTGTTCTATGGTCAAGACAAAACTAGTGTCTCTTTCCAGGGGAAGACAAGCAGCAAATGCCATTACATGCTACCAATCTACAAAAGTTAATTTTTTGACAAAAAAGCTAAGTAAAATTCACTTTAAAACAATATGTCAGTCCTACAAAAGTAAAATAAACAGAATTTCACCACAGAAAAAATGTTTCCAGTTATTTTACATCACTTTTAAACTGACAGAAAAAGAGAGTGCTCTGTTTAAAAGTACCTTACAATCTTGTGACAGTTCATTAAAACACAATACTCCTACCTTTAAAATAACTTTCCCGAAGAGGAAAGTGATAAAACAGCAAACACAACTAAAATAATGGAAGGTTCCCCCAAAAGTAATTTATCTGCCAGAAAAGCAACAGGACAAGGCAACCATCAATCCTCAAAAGTCTCAGAAGAGTTTAATCTTCAATGGCAGTAAAGCTCTGGAGGACTTTGCACCCAAACTTGTCTTTTACTCAGCTCAGCACAAGCTGCCTAACAGTTTGGATGCATGGAAGGTGCCCTGAAACTTTGGAAACTGTCCAGCTGTTATACCTTTGGCAGGATATAACCCATACAACTAAGGCTGCTGCAGCAGTGATAAATAAGTATAGGAGGTATGTGTCACAATCTGTGCTTTGTTGTGGCATGGACAGATAATGCACAGATTGTGACCTTATGATTATACTGTGCTGGAACACCCACAGAAGGGAGAATTAAAGGTGAGCTCCTCCATCATGAGGAGTGGGACTTGTGGATCCTGACTGGCTTTCCTGATGCTCCTTTACTTTTTGTAGAGGCTCAAAGCACAGAAAGCAGGTGCTTGTATCGGGAATCAGGCACCTTAACCCAGCTATGCAGTAAAACTTTGTCACACCCTCCTTCAACACTGACTAGAGTGTTTTTTCCTTGCCACCAAAGACATCCCAGCAGCCAGAGAGAACATGTTTAACTCTTAGCCCTTGTGGCTTCCGAAGGAGTTGGAATGACAGACAAGTGGGCCAAGGAACTGCGTCTGGCCATAACACAGCCATCTGCAGATGAGACATAGAGAAAGCAAGTTTGACTATCAAAGCCACCCAAGAAACTTTCATCTTCTTACTGATGGGGGGCCCAAAAAGCCAGACAGCCGCCCTGTGGTTAGTCGGAAAGAAGAACCTGACAAGTGGGTAGTGGTGCCTGGATGAGTCAGTAAATATCCTGATAGAAAGTTCAATGTTTTGAAGCAGAAAGTTCAGCGGGAAACCCTAACAACAATATTTCTAACCCTTAAAAATATTTCTGTAAAACAAAAAGTAGCTTTTACATCACAAAAGTGATGTTTACACATTTCTTCACACCATCATTTACAAGAAAAAACTCTTTTTTGTACAAGATATTAAGTCAAAATCCATAAAAGGTTTGCGTCAGGGCTGGTAACTCGGAACGTAAAAATCACCTACCAATCATTAGCGGACCGGAGTTCCGCTGTGGCGACCCCTAACCGGAAAAAGCCAAAAGACACAACAACAACAACAACAAGTGGAACATTGTCTTATACTATACTGATTTACATACCAGAATGATTACTGCTGTGGATGTGATGCCCCTAAACACAATGTACCAGAGTTTCAGTCAAATGGCAAATTAATTCCTAATTCCTAATAACATGCTGCATGAATAAACTATGTCATTTAACAGTAGGCCATGATATAGTAAACTAGAGTATCTTATGGTACATTCTTCATGGTGGGTTTAGAATTTGGTAATAAAGAGAGATGAATTAGAAATCAAGACTAACAGCTTTGCATGCTTTGGTGCTATAGTAGAGAGCCAACAGAGCTTCACTTCATACATAAAAATCTGTATCAACCAAATCAGAGACAGATGTATTGTCTTCCTACAGCCCATAATCACTGCAGAGGGAAGAGCTTTGCTGCTCTGACCACTCATCAACAATGCAGAATAAAATTCTACTGACTTAATCTTAATCTCTGTGATAGTAAAATTTTAAATTTAACTCACAGCAATCAAGGCTCTTCTGTCTGTCATGTAATGTGAACAGGTCCTGCTGCCTTGCCTTTAAACTACAACTTCCTTTACATATTGAAATTTTACTGTTCATTTATCTCTGACACCCATTTCATATACCTAACCTAACTACCATAAGATTTCTAAATATACACTTATAAATGCAAATGAACATCTGAATGAATATATCAATGACCACACTATCAGGGTACTGCTCAGCAGTAATGTCATGCTGTCAAAGGTTAGAATGGAATGAAACAATCTGCTGCATTGTTTTTCCCATTTTTACCCCAGTAACCGTGAACCATCAGACTACTCCCTACCAAATGGCCCATTCATTTCTCTTCGCTGGGTTAGGGTTGATCAGGAGGGACCATCATTTAAATTGCCATTACAGGAAGCTCACGTCTTCCTTTTCTCCCCAGCTCTAGCTGCAAGACTCAGCTAGGCAACAGAGAAGGGTGTGCAATAGGCTGTCCATGGAGAATGTCCTCCTCACTTCCACAAGAGGCACTCCCTCCAAGGGGTACTATCCCTCCACTCAGGGCAAGAGAGGTGGTCTTCCTGATCTCCATTTGGGAGATTTTACTGGCCAGTTTGCCACCAAGTGTGTATGAATCCCTCTTACCTCTACGAGATGCAAGCAGGACACATCCCTTCATTCTTCTCCCTCGCTCCCAGGCTCCTATAGAACCAGGACTGCTAATTGAACCCTGATCACCCGAGTCATAGGGGTTCCATCCCTCTATATCATAGAGCCAGTCTATAAAATGCTGTAATTTAAAATGTTACCTCCTGTAGGGCCTATCTTAATATGGAAAATGGTACAATAAGAAAATGTCATATTGGTCATATTGGTGGAGTATGCTTCCATAAGGGTGCTGATGACAGAACAGCAGCCTTGTAATATCTTTATGACCGTCTGCTCTAGTGCCTTGTTTCTTACTGATTGAATGTCTCCATGTAATGCCTCCATAATGCCTTACCTTTACTTTGTTGGAACTAATCCTATGAAACTTTTTATGATGGAATGCATGGCTCCCATTTTGGTATACCTTAATTTACTATCATAAGATCTCTAGATAGACGTTTTATGTAAAATATTTTAAAAATCCAAATAAACATGTGATGTGATAAATCAACACCCTATTTGGTACTTCTGTGTCAAGCTGCTGAACTTAAAAAACATGACAGCTAACAAGCAGTCAATTAATTGAGCGTCACTGTGATTACCTATGGACAGGTTGTAAACTTCATAATTACCTGTTCGTTTTTTTTTTTTAAAGATAGTTCAACTATCTCTAAAAAGGGCTTTCAAACTTTTTAAACTGTAAACCATGTAGCCACATTCACTTTTTGTTACAACACTGCATGGCTGTCATACAATAAAAACTTGAGACTTGTTCCAAGACACCCTTCATGCCAGAAATACTCTTGCAGCTGGTATGAGTTTTGGTATCACTACAAATGCTGATGTGGCTTTTGTTCTGACTATGCCAGCTATCCAATGTTTATAATTTAAATTGTTTTATTCTACAGTTTTATTTTTGAAGTGCTTGGACCTACCAAAAGGATTCATACAAATAAAGTTGCAATTTTACCACAAGCAATTATACCCTGTTGTTGGACAGAAAAGAATATGGCGACATAAACACTGGTCAAACAACAAGAGTTTTCAGTTGACCCAGGCCTTGAACTTGCAATGCTTTGCTGGCTACATCCTTGGAGGAAATCTGCCAAAAGTCTAGAGGTATGTATTGTTCCATGAGCTTAGGCATTATTTAGTTGTTCGAGTTAGATATCGGCTCCTTTTAGGTTACTTATTCATATGTGCGTTAATTTTACATTATTTAAATGTTGGACTACTTTTAGGTTAGGTTGCACTCGAGTAGGCTGTCTATAGCTGGGTTGTAGGTACAATGAATTAAAGTAACCGAGTTTTGAGGTGAAGAAAATAATGTGTATCAGAAGAGACAGATTCAGGGTCAGGAGAAGGTGGAATATGAACCTGGACAAGTCTTAAGTTAAATGAAAGTGATAAAACATTGTGTCTGGTCTTGGATTCCTTAGAGCAGTTTAATCAGAATAAATAAAGATGAATATAGGATGGTTTAAATAGCACAACTGGCATGAAAACATTTGGGAGCCAAAGACAAGTGTTGTGACATGAGTTACACATCAGCAATAACTCAGTATCTTATCAGCTGCCCTACTGATAACGCATAGAGTAGGAAGAGCATTATCAACATAATGATGGTTAGTGCCATCTGAGGAAAAGGCCATAACAGTCTACATACAGTACTAACCCAGAGCTGTTGGACATGCTACACTTAAAGAAATCTCAATTCCTCAGAGCCACACACTCCAGGGATCTAAACCTTGTCATCACAATAAACAAAACATGCTGGAGGGATAGGTTCCTGACCCAGAGATTCCCCAGACTCTGGAATAGACTACCCATACATGTCAAGCAGAGCACCTCTTTGGCCCTCTTCAAATAGTGTGGGAAGAAATAGCCAGGGAATTGTTATGGCTAGGCTTGTATAGGCCCTAGGGTTGATAGCCTAGTACCAACCTATGAACCTATGAGATCAAACATGGGGTCAGTTCAACTCAGTTAACTAATTTAAACAAAGTAAGGGGTCCTAACAAACCAAAGCACACAGGAGTAAGATAACAAATACCAGTCAATCAAGGACTATACCTTTATATGTTTTAACAATTGTTTAGAGGTGTTCTTATACGTAGTAAGGTCAAAATTATAAATATGTTATAAATTACAAGTTAAGGGGCTAAAAGAAAGTTGTGCACAAGCCACTAGCATGCAAGTCATATCTGAAAACCTAAAAAGTGAAGGCACTGACCTGAAAAGAACCATGACTGAGGCCATAAGCTATCCTACAAACTATGTATTTGAAGAACAAATTTGCCAAAAATAATTATTATAGTAATAACCTATGGCAGTAGTGATGGAATTTACTCGCTTTTTCTAAGGTTTGGTCACAGCAGTGAGATTCATTAGTGGGTTTGAATTAAGGATACAAAACTCCTAAAACATAAAAAGGGTGGGAGGAAAAGTACAGTCATTTTGAAGAGTGTAATGTTTTAAACTGGTAGTAATGTTGGGATGCTCTAGTAAGACTGATTTTTATTATGTCTTGTCTGTTGTGAGGTTTGCTGTCTACAAAAGAAGGGTATTTAAGTAGCTGCGGAAATCCCAGAATGCTTTAGTAAAGGAAGTGGAGCACTTTTGTTACTGAAAACACAGTGATTCACTGTTTTAGGTCAGCAGGTGCATCATGAGTAGGATACTTGTGAAAGATGCCTGGTACAGTGAGTTTTGACCTCACCTTGTGAGAAGATTAGGCAGCATTCTTAGCCAGCCATGGTGTGTGCCTTTTGCTTAGTGCTGTACAGGTATTTTCATTGCTGTATATGCATCATCATCATCATCATCATAGGTACACCTTATCATGCATGCCACAGCTTACTAGCTTTTTCTGCCTTGTCTTTAATATTGACTCTAAGGATACTATTCATTTACTACTAAATGTTGTCTTAATAGTACAGCACATGGATAAGGAAAGCAAATATCCTAATGGCTAACATTATGTCAAAGTCCCTTCAATCATTACCAGAAGGATGGACAGATAGAAATAGGCTGTCTGATTTTAATACTAAGGATTGCCCAAATAAAGCACAGAGGGAACTTTAAATCAATCTGTGTTCCATGCCTTTGTTTTGGGCAGCTGATAAGAATGGTTTTGGTGCATATCCATTAGAGGTGAAGATGTCCACATCAGGCCTGTGTGGTGCTAAAGCTATGGCCAGATAAACTGGTCAATTAAGGAAGATCTTTGCAGCAGCCAAACAAATTGGGATAACCCAGAGCTATTCCTTCTGTTTATCGAATAGCAGTGTGTTTGTAATGGAAGAGTATTTTTCAGGACTACATTATTTTTTATTTTTATGTCATCTCTGAATTTGTACTGCATTTACAGGCTGCAGTGTTAGTAAAAGTAAGGCTGTCTTATCCACCAGAAGTTACATTCCTCTGATTCACAGATTGATTTTCCCAAACTGCAACAGAAGTGTCTGTCTTGCTGGTACAGTGCCCTCTTATGACCTTTATCAATGTTTGCCATACCTGTTAGTGGAGACAGACTGCTCTTTAGATGTGACTTCCTGCCTCTATTGTATGAAAAACTAAGTAAGTGGACATTCCTTCTGAAGGTATCCATATTGTCAGCACATTATTTGAATTGTCTGCACAGCTACAGTCTTTATTGTAACATTATCCTTTTGTTCATTTGTTTGTGATAAGAGGTGGCAAGGTGAACCGACTGGTTCAAAGTGAAGGTTGATGCACAAATCTGATCCTAATGAAGTGTTGAAATGCTAAAAAAATCTGTCTACGTGGAACTAAAGAGGGGTATTTGTACATTTCACTCTTTGCTTACCCAGTTCTCATTTTAAAACTTAAACAGGAAAGTAGGGATGTTACTTCAAAACACTCTTTCAGCAAGTTTCTTTCTTTCCAAACTGCTGTAGCAAACAAACTATTCCTCCTGTGTAGACATCCACTGGGGTGGTCTCACACTAGCAGTGGAGCATAAATCACTATAAACAGCAACTTTTTTTTATTTTCTTAACTAGATTATTGCAACCAGTCAATCAATAAATATATAAACAACACAAAAAATTATTCACAAATACATCCAACAGGGCACAAGAATTCCTTAAAACAAATGTTACATTACAACTACCATTTATATACACTCACTATAATGCAAAGTACAGCACCCCCCCCCCCCCACACACACACACACACACAGAAAAACAATACCACAGAATACATTTTTTCTTTTTTATCACATGGCTTTTGTACCCTCCATTTCAGCTCACATGATCTTGATAAAGACATTGCAAAAACAATCATTGTTTCAAGTTTGTCTTTATCACATAAGAGCACAAAAATGCCCAAAATCTAACAATAAGCATACAAGTATAAAATGTAAATAAATATAAACATTTTCTTCTCCTTTAAAACATCTTAAGAAAGAAGGCAGATGTTGAAGTCCTAGAATTTAAATGCTGCATTGCTTCTTCACCACTTTTACATTTGCATAAGACGTATTGATGATGACCACCATTTACAAAATAAAAATTCTGGGTCAAAGAGAGGAAAAGCAGAAGTATTTCATTCTTCTGTCTTCTGTCTCTTGGGACCAACTTCATCTTTTGCAGATTTTTCTGCTGCACTTTCTTAATGTTCTACAGCTTCACATTCTTCATCTTCCTCTGTATCATCCTCTTATCCTCATCTTCTATGTCATTCTCAGGTTCCTGCTCTCTTTCTCCTCAATTTCAACATTTCTGTTTGCTGGCACTTCATTTTTCGCACCTTCAGCACATTCTTTTTTGTCTTTTATTGCAGTGTTGACATCAGTATCAGCCCCCCAAGGACTACATCTGAAATAATGGGACTGTAAATATACAGAAAAGTAAAAACAGACTGTTTTGATTACACCTTTGTGCCTGTTTTGTAACTCTTTTTAGCTTCCAACAGCTGACCAGCAACTGCATTGCACCGTCCAGGGCCAGTGTGGAAACTGAGCAACTCAAGGGAGCATCACACCACTTCTGGGGAATGTTTTTTTGAATTTCCCAGTCCTTTCATGTTCTGGTTTCTCCTTCAGAGTTTGGCCTACAATGGACTCTATAGCATCTTGACCATTACTTTGCTGGAGTCTTGCTCTGACTACAGACAACATTTTGCACAAGTTCACAGTCACTGTCAGGGATCAA
This sequence comes from Protopterus annectens, assembly GCF_019279795.1. NCBI lineage: Eukaryota > Metazoa > Chordata > Ceratodontiformes > Protopteridae > Protopterus > Protopterus annectens. The sequence continues at coordinate 1,294,078,560 of NC_056747.1, forward strand.
TGCAATGGTGCTCTATCCCCAAGATGGGCAGGCCTATCTATCCTCCCTTCCTGTGCAGTCAAAGGTTTCACTTATAGTTGCTGGAAACAATACAAAGATAGGCAGGTATTCCATAACAGAAGAAATAAATGGTGCCTCTTTTGGCTTCCTTACATTTCCTTCCCAGAATTCATAAACTAGAGCTCATATTTCCTGCAATGTTCATGTTGCTTAAAGTGTTAACAAAATCAATTTTTTTGAGTTTTCAGTAATGGTTTCTCAAGAAAAGAAGACTGAATACCAATTCTTGTTTCTGATTTTACCTCCCTTCTTTTAGGCAGAGCTTTCATATACTTGGTATTGGCATCACTAGGTTTTTAATAAAGCCATTTGGTTAAGGCATACTTCAACCACAGCTTGGCTCTAGTCTTTCACTGTAAGCCTACTCTTACAAAATGAGGATTAGTGACCCATGAATCCCTTCAAACTGCATCTGTAGGTTCATGCTTTTTTATCCACCCCACAAGCATCACTGTGAGTCTGTATTCTATACAAACTGGTTCCCAATTCAAGAAATTACTAACAACTTAACTTCCGCATGGCTCTCCTCTAGACTACATTTTTCTTCCATCTCTTATGAACACTCAACTGTAATAAAACAAAGGCCATGCTTTTTGGCATCTGTTAAAAACTTTGCAAAGTTAACTCCACAGAGACCATTTGCTTCACTTGTAATATCACCCTAGAAAGAGTATCCTTCTACAAATGCCTAGGCATCTGGTTAGTCTCCAACCTTTAACTTCCAGCACCACATCCAAGTAGTGAAAAACAGAGTTAACAAATATCTCTTCCCAACATGGAAAATATTTATTTCCTCAGGCCAACAGCCATGGCTGCTACTGGAGTGGCTTCTCCTTCCCAAAATGGAACATGGACTCCCCCTTACTTCAGCACCTTCAACCAAACACCTATTCAACCTACAAACCACAGCTAACATCATCTGCTACTTCATCATCCCATACCTCAAAATGGAACATCACTGCATTACTCTCAATAATGCTAAACAGCTCCCCATCCCTCAAAGAGCTATCCCTCAAAATCCACTGGCTATGGCAAAGACTTCTTAACCAGTTTTGTGTTCTGCAATTGGGAGCCATCCAGGATGAAGAGAGGATATCACCACATAAGATTTTTTTTTCAAGACTTAAAAGGATATTTGAGAGATCTACCATATCCTACTACACACCAAAGAAGGAAGACCCCTTAAGTGCTTTTTAATCTCAAAAGAGTGACTGCTAAATCAGCTTAATTCTGCAGTATTTTTCTACTGTCAGTAGTATGCCTAATATTAGCCCCAAGCACTCAGGTAACAGTTTTTCATTCTTTGCAATTTAGATAGAGATTGTAGAGCAGGTTTTCCTGATCAGAGAGCAACTGGTCACTAAAACATTTTCTGATTTCTGTTCTTGTGTGTACCTCAGAATTTATGAACCTGGTTATTTTTTTTTTACCACACAGATGTTTACTGAAAACAGATTACACTGATGTAAACACTTACTATTTTTTAGCTACACATTTATTTTGCCAACAAACAGCAACATTGTTTATATTAATACTTCCTACATTTAGCTTTGCATTTACAGGTTGACAACATTTATGGTTCAGGGTCATTAGTGTGATGTAAACTGTAATTAGCATGGATAGGATCCCAAGCATTCACATCATACACAACCTCCGAACCCATGCACAAGCAGAAATGGGCCCCACTGCATGAAGCAGAGGTAATAACAGATTTTATTTTTGGCATGACCCAGCATGATAAAAACTAAGGTCACCTTTTTGCTGGAGACTTTGTTACAGTGGACAATGTAAAGAGGCATAATAAGAAGGATATGACAGTATACTGCTATACAAGAATACTAACAGCACACACAATAACCAGTATTAAACTCTTGCTTCTTTAGAACCAACCTCCAAACACAAACCTAAATGTCTCCAGAAAACCCTTTTGTGTCTGTCTATAACTTCCACAAGAAATGTTTATAGTTTCAGGCTTTAGTTGCTTCTGAGACTTATTTTACCTTTTCTTTTTACTCTAATAATATGTCTGTCTCATACCTTAGCCGTCTCTCTTCCTTTGCATACTCTGTTCTCAGAATACTTTAGGGAGAATTTTTTTGTGTACCACAAGCAAGAACAGAAAGCTCATTTAACAATACTAACACGACAAAGCCATTCAGAAAATATCCATCAGTAGCTTTTCTGCATCATTTAAAAAAGGTAAAGGATAAAATAAAATTGCTAAACATTGTCTGAGTGGCTAGCTAAATGCAGTACATTTTATCACTGCAGTCTTGTGTGGTGTTTAGCATTCGTGCATCTTACAGTTGGTCAGTAGTGTGTGTGATAACAAAGCACTACAAATGGAATGTGTCACCCAGATCTAAAGCATCCTTAGGTAAACAGATGGTGTGAGGCATCACAGCCTAATTATTATAGAACACTACAATCTTTTAGAATATACAAAATCACACACACAAGTGCAGTATAATTAAATCTTTAGTGACTAATGCACCTGCAAAACTCTAGTACTCAGTTGAACAAAAGCTTTAAAGATGCATCAGGAAAAGAAATTCAACAAACTTTACAACAGCATTCAGGTGCAGGTCATTAAATACATGTGAAAAAATTGCATTGCATTCTTTAATAAAGTTACTTTCTACAATGTGACAACAAATATAAATGCACAAGCAGGCACAAACAAAGTACAATGTCAAATATCTTAATAGTTTGAATTGTGTCTATCAATTTTCATAATACAAAATATGGACCGATTTAAATACACTTATGCATCATTCATTTTCACAATGTGTTCCCTTATTAATGGCCTTAAAGGGTTATCCAAATGTATTTCATGTCCAAACATTATAGGTTTATAAGATCCTATGAAGCTACTACACATACAAAGCAGGAGACCACAGAGGAACTTATCCCAATTAAGGGGATTTGCTCAAGGTCACTCAGTAGGCAAATGAAAGCTGATTGAATCAAACCCTGCATCAATGGTAGCAGCTCTTAAACAGCCCATAGGCTTATTCCTCTGTGCTAACTGCCAGACTAAAAAGTTACCCTACCAGGGGACACTAGGATTTGAACCAGGGATCTCTTGATTTACAGTCAAGTATACTCTAGTAAAATAGTTGAATCCCTTTGCTGTTTCCTGTTGTATCCAGTTTACTTTCTTTCATTTCTTTTGATTAAAAAACACACAAGCACACAGACATATGAGTAAACCTACTACTCTCTTTTATTTCAATAAAAAGGTTAGTACTTCACGTAAGACTACAGACTTCTGATCATTTTGTCAGAGGATGATACAATGCCTTGAATTTGTACAAAATCTTTACTTATAAAAAATGCAGGCAACAAGCCTGGATTGTTAGCAAGGTGGATGAATTAGGCCCTAAGTGTTCACACAGAACTAATTAATGGGAAGGAAGGCTACCAGGTAACCAAAGGGGGTAGGCCAACCAATACAATGTGAAAGATAGTGGTGGTGCTGCGGTAGCATTGTTGCCTCACAGTAAGATGCTGTCCGGTTCGATTCTCAGCAAGAGCGTCTTCTGCGTGGAGAGATGCATGAATGGGCGTACCTTTGTTGAAGGTTGTCCGTCAGGCCTGGCAAGCCGGTACGTAAAAATCAACTGCCAATCATTAGCGGACTGGAGTTCCACT
>NC_056747.1:1294084773-1294187273 GCF_019279795.1 Protopterus annectens
TTTAAAGAGCAAGTGCCAGCCTACATTAGCATGAACGTATAAAGTGCATACCTGTCCAAGAAGCACATTATAACCTGTATAGCAGCAGTGCATGTATGTTGCACATACATCCACAGTGTAAGTAGCATGTCCATAGCAGAATGGGTAATAGCTACATTTGTGGTGAATGATTATTTGTATAGTCAGGATTAATACAATTATGCACAGTGTCTGTGCTGCAATGAGACAGGAAGGAAATAGTGTACTTTATGCATCATATCAAGATGGCAGTAGCCGAGTCACAGTACATAAAATAATGGAATAGGTACCAATCAGTGTACTTGACTTTAAATACTGCCAGAATACTGATGAAACATCTATATCTTAAAATCAAGATCCCAACTGCTCAAATAAAATCTGTTATAGGGAACTACTTTTCAAATCAAATGTGCTATATGAACCTGTCCTTTACCAATCTGTATACAAGCTACTCTACCAACCCTGTATTTCATTGTAACTCTTGAATGCAATTATTTACTCTGTATAACTTTGCTGAAAACAATATTGATCTTACAAATTAAACTGTTAATTATAAACATTGTGTAATGGAGGTTTTCTTTTCAGGCCTCTGCTGAAAATGGTTTACTCCCAGTCAGACCTTTCTTGTCAACAAAGACAAAAGATAAATAAATACAAGCAATAAGGATTGTTGTTTAGTTGTAGGATTGTAATTCTGATCCTTGGAGTATCAGGGTGATATGAATGTGGGGAAAATGTAAATTATTTCTGAGACGGAGGTATCAGACTTTTCATGCTAATCTGAGGTGCAACAGCCAGGACTCAAGTTACTCATCATATTCAAGTTTGCTTACATGCATTCTGATGTTTTTTCTGTTGTTTCATTACTTCATATGTCATGCTGATGAAAACAACATTCTTAGCATACGTGTGGATGGCACAGCCCTCATCATAGAGTGTAGGGGAAAGCCTCTTCTGAATAAATGTCTATACTGTGTTATAGCGCACTTGTTCGTGAGGCAAAATCATGCTTCATTTTTCATTCTACTGGGGATCACAATTGTGGGCCTTGCTTTTGTGTCAGGCAGCATTTTACACTATGTGTTCTGTTCCACATACAGGGTATTCATACAGGTTATAGCACTTTCACACAAATTATGCCAATAAATAAACTAGCCTGTGTATAAAGTAAGGTGGTAGACTTCAATTAAAATTTTCACTCACTGAAAAAAATTAAACCTCATACACAGGTATAATTAGAGGCTGTAAAGCAGTCCGTGTACTACTTTACTGACTAAACATAGATGTTTACATACCCGATATATAGTTCTAGAGTTGGTACCAATCTGTCTTTGGGTTTGATTGCCTAGACAGGTCCCATAATAATTTTTGCAAAATAACAAACTTTGCAGCCTGGTTTGTCTGTGAGCTGTGTTATTTCAGGTGCTCAAACGTTTACAATAACTGAACAGGTTTGGCAGCATTTCATCACTATATGACCACTAAAATGAGCGCATTTTCTCCTAGAAGGCAAATGAGGGTTCAGTGCTGGCACTAAAATGTCAGATAACACAAGTATAAAATACACCAGATGGATTTCTTATAATAGTGACTGTTTCATGTTCAACCAAAGCTGCACTGATGAAACTAGCATCCTGAACATTGCAGAGCTTTACTGTGCGAGATTAATTGTATAAAAATTAATTGGGACAAGACTGAAAAGGAAATTAAGATGCAGTTGAATGAGCACGCCTGCCTACACCTCTCCACCGCCTCCTTTAGAAACTTCTGTTCTTTCTTTGGTGGCTATGGTGGCACCAGGCAGTGTATGAATTAATTTATGAGGAGAAAGCTCATAGGAGCAATTGGTTACGTGTGAGGAAGTCTGCAAAAGATTTGCAATCTGGAACTACTGAAGAGAATAAAATGCTCAAAGCAGCCCTCAAACAAATACCTGCCATCGAAATGTGATTAAGAGCTGTTTCAATAGGAAAGAAGCATACAAAAAATGTGGAAAATAAAACAAAAAATAAATGGGAAACTATTTTATTAAACTGAAAACATCACTTCCTGATTACAAAAATAAGCAAACTGTCCAGAGAGGTAACGAGGCCAGATCTCTTTCTTACAATGTGCAAATATGACAATAGTAGTATCAGCTTCTTTACAAGATTTTTATTTATTTTCTTTTTAAGACTCTGAAGTGTAAAAGCCTGAGTGAATCAGTCCACTTTCACAAAAATATGTCAGCAGTAATATTACCTTGTCTCCAGATATGACTCTTGGTTTTGTTCAGAGCACAAACATATTCATATATCATTCTTCTAATTACAGGCACACATACTGATACTGTTGTTTCAAAGCATAATTAGCATATAATAAGGGCTAATCTTGATTGTCTAAAGGGCAGGATAAAAGTTTAAAAATGTCACCATCTGAGTGATATACTGTTTCTTTTTATGAGTATTTGAACCCCCGTATATATATATATATACATATATATATATATATATATATATATATATATATATATATATATATACATATGTATAGATGGATAGATAGATATTTGTTTTTAATTTATTTAACTAGTTAAGGGAAAATGGACTATAAGAGATCCTTTTCAGCCACAATCTGGGCAACAAGGGCAGGGTTAAATGCAGAGTGTGTGTGTGTGTGTGTGTGTGTGTGTGTGTGTGTGTGTGTGTGTGTGTGTGTGTGTGTGTGTGTGTGTATACATCGAAATATACATACACACACCCACACACATATATATATATATATATATATATATATATATATATATATATATATATATATATATATCTGTACAGTTTAAAGTAGCCGCTCAACCTTGCCTGTGATATAAATAGGACCTGCTGGAGAGATAGGTATGTATCCCAGAGACTACCCCGTCTATAGAACAAGCTCCCCATCCATATGAAGCAGACTTCCTCCCTAATCCAGTTCAAGTGCAACTTGGACAATTGGATGGGAAACTGGAAATTCATCCCTGGATTTGCACCTATGTCTCTGATGCAAACAGGTAACCTGTAAATGGTTCATCTCCCAGGCCCATGCTTACACTTATCAAGGGTATCAGAACTTGTCATAGATTTGGGATGCATGGCTAGGCTTAAAAAGGCCCTTGTGGTCGAGCAAACACCTATGAACCTATGAACCTATGTTTTGGGAGGTGGCAGGAAATCAGAATTACTACATGAAAGGTATTTACAAAAACTAAGGAATGATCCTGAATGTCAGTGCTGTGAGACACAAATATTAACATATGGATCATGCGGTAGAACATTATGAGTTTCTTTATTTAAAAAAAAGGAAGCCAGTTTATACAGCATATTTCTGACAGGTAGCACTTTAAATAAGAAGGGCTCATGTCAAAATGACTTATGTAATGACAGGGCTGTTATATTTTTGTCTAGCACAAGGTACATAGTGTGCAATTTACATCACTGTTTAGAATCTGTAATTAGTGCCAATCATTTTACACTATGTTAATATCTGTCTTGACCTCTGCTGACCCAAGGCAATGGTTAATAGTAAGCGCTATGGTATATGGTAGTGCATAATGATATCAGATGTACAGACAGCACAACTGATGTATTTCTAAATCTGAATTTCTCACTATCATAAAGATCTACGTTCCTATCCTCTTAGGAAAAAAGCAATAATATCTATTCATGCCAAAAATATTAAAAAGCAGACACACAGATGTACACTCAAATGTAAACACACACGCACACACACACACACACACACACACACACACACACACACACACACACACACACACACACACACACACACACACACACACACACACACACTTCATAATGTTACTGCCTAAGGACCCACATCAGTGCTTAGTGATAACAGTGAAATATGATTTTCTTTTTGGTCGTCCCCTTAATTTACATTTAACTTCTATCTATCTAGCTAGCTACATCTTTCTCTGTATCTATCTATCTAACTCTGATACTTTACAAAGTAGACAAAGCCCTCCCCCAAACTGATATTTTACCCATGTAAGGCACATGTATAACTGCATCTTTCCATTTGCATTACACATAACTGCACTATATTTAGTCTGTCTTCAAAATCCATGTGCAATAAAATGCAACCCCATATCACAACCGCTGATCACCGACCTCTAAGTGCATATTTCTGTCATGTTCCATGCCCCCAATTTGTTTCATACAGCATTTCAGGTACTCAACACTGACACCAGCTGGTCTCTGTGTAGTGTCTCTGCCCTTTAGTTTATACTGTGCCATCCAGCTGCTGTTAATACTTTTATGTAAGGAATACTTCAATTATATCAGGTATTCAAATGTCTATACATGTCTCACAAATCACATCAACTCCACATTCCTCAACCAGTTCTAATGCAACTTCTAAACAGCATTTAAATCAGTCAAGAAAAAATCCTTTGTACAATATTTATCATCTCACATCTCTTGTGTGTGCTCATTTCTTCCAGACAACACCTAACACAGGACTTCAAACCTAGTGACTTGGGAATTTAAGCATGGCAGTGTCTTTAACACAGGACTTCAAACCTAGTGACTTGGGAATTTAAGCATGGCAGCTGTCTTTGTTTAGTTCAGATCCCGCGATTACATTTATGCTAGTCTTCTGCTTCTCAGCGTCACTTTTTTGCCTTTTTAGTATGCACTTAAAGAACTGATTCTCTTGTCATATGTTACAGGAATAAGGGCTCTGTTGTTGGAATCTTTTCTGGTATGCCTTTGTGGTAAATGTACTTAAGCTTTTTGATGAACTGCATATTTCAGAGGATAACTAGGCTCACTATCTGTGGTAAACTGATGAGCCCAAACAAGGTGTACAGCATCCCCAAAGCACCTTTATGTCCCTGCAGGCACTGATCAACTAGTTCACGCTAAGACCAAATACCAGCACTAGTCCAACAGTAATCTCACACACATACACACACACACACACACACACACACACACACACACACACACACACACACACACACACACACACACACACACGCACACACGCACACACAAGCACACACACACACACACACACACACACACACACACACACACACACACACACACACACACACACACACGTACAACCAAGCCTGCGCATGTACACATATAGACAGACAGACACACACACACACACACACACACACACACACACACACACACACACACACACACACACGCACACACACACACACGCACACACACAAAGTCATACATAGAACTGTACACACAAATGTGTACACACAGACACACACACAACACACAGTCTCAAATTGCTGCCTTTCATGTGAGCCATTTACCCATCCATTTTAATAAAGCTTTCCTTTCACCTGTTATTGGTTTTAATACTCTGTTCTATGTAACACTGTCAATAGCATATTGGAAGAACAAAAGACATTTTATTCTGCCTTTTTATATATATTCTACCACTGCCTCAGTTTAAAAATTGCTGTCAACTTTTTAAACAAGCTCTGAATCTAAAACCAGTAAGATGTCTGTTCAGCAAATTGCACACCTTCTAGGTAACTCAGCAGTCACTGTCACATCTGTTAAGATTGCCCCCATGATCTTTTTCAAACCACTGATAGAAGACTTACTGCACTGTGATTTCTATCCCTGAGAACAATGTGTATTTTAATACAGAGAAAAAAAATATTTGACAGTAACATGGAAGTGTATATAATCCAATTACGAACACACCTACAGGAATGTTTTGGCATGGCATATTATAATGCCCATAATGCGTGGTCCATAAACATGTCCATTACATCTGCAACTGTGCTGGGTAGTTCCCCCTGTGAAATTTATTTTTTAATCTATTCATGTGTTAACTGAGAAAATGAACTGACTTGCTTCAAACCCCTTTCAATCATGACCCAGGACACAAGGGCAAGGGTACATGCATTATAAAATCAGCCATCATATTTTGGAAACAGGAAGAACCCCCATACTGTCCATAGGCAGTGACTTCATGCCAAGATTGAACCCCAGGAAGAAACTCTGTACCCAAGATGCCTGAAGAACAACTTCACTCCCCATAGGCAGTGACATGATGTCAGGATTGAACCCCAAAGTTGTGCCACTAAGCCACATACTCTCCATTTAAAGCACACCACTGCATTTTCATGGGTTACAGGCAGGACAAACAGCACACTTGGCTAGAACTGAGAGAATGGTGGTGAGCAAAGAATGAAGTATGAAGAAACAGAAGTAAAGCCAATGTCACACGAAAAATGAAAAGAGCAAACAAGAAATAAATGTAAACACAATGCAACTAACATCTATTCCTAGTTCCCTCATCCTCTGCTGTTACCTTTGGTGAAAACTATGGCTTGGTCGCTTTTAAATCAAATAATTTCAGACTGTCTATCACCACTTTTCAGACCTCACAGGTACAGCATTAAACTTTCTAACCCTATTTCCCATGGTCGTCAGTAAATCTTTTTGCATCCCACCTCTTCCTGTCTCTGTCTGACAGACATCATCATGGTCACAACCACTTTAATATCTAAAGATTTCAGTAACATTTACTGCTGGGTCCTATTTTAGAATATAACTGAGCATTCATGCATTAATGGCAGTGTTCAAGGCACTACAGTTTATGATTAAACATAAATATAGAATGATCAAATTTATGTACTACTTAAAGAGTCGCAGCCCATAACAAATTTATTCTCTCTGTGACTAGGAAGAGCTGATAGGGTAAAACAAGCTAAAAGCAGGTATAGGCAACCATGCTAAAAAGCTGTTAACATTGTTCTAAAACATAACACAAATATTCCTTCAATAATATCAAGAACATCAACCTCAAGTAGATGGATGTTAAATATGAAAAACGGTGCCATTCGCTGCTAAGACAAAAAATAGCAGCCTTGATTAACAAAGAATTTTAGCATTTTCAAATGGCAGGCCAACTATATGAGAAAACTGTATTTATTTATGGGAGCATTACATGGCACCAAGTTGTCCCCCTGTTGGTCATAACACACTATACTTTCATATAACAGAAGCAAGATTCTGGTCCAGTTACAGGATTTGTAGGTTGTGACAATCACATTCTTATGTCGATACTGACAGGATGTATGTTAATAATAGAGTGTATGCAAGGAGACAGTTACTGCCGCAGCCTGCTGCAGGTCTTCTATACTACCCTGCTTTATAAAATAGGAATCACGTAGGTGTACCTTATCAGTGCAGTAGCATTTTGACACGTAAAACAATGAACTGTTAAGTGCATTTGTAAACCTCTTTTTGAGTCCGACACCACCCAATTTTAACATGTTCATCTCTGCAAATATGTGGTTATGTCTGTCTAGTGGAGTTTAAAGCATATGCTAAAGAAATAATACAAACCAAATGACTAAAAATATATTTTTTTAAATGCATACATAGGCTGACATAGCTGTTTCTTCAAGCATTTTAATGTTCTGCACTATAAGGCCAGTTACAAAGGTGAACAGAAGGTTTCAAATATAAGAATATCTCCAAAAGATATAGTTACTATCAGCTGAAAGGAACTGTTTCACATTACATTAGGAGAAGAAGAGTAAACTCCTTTGACTTGAAGCACATGAAGATATTACTGACACTGTGACAGTCTTACTCTGTTCTACTTTACTATATTCACGGAAAAAATTACAAAGTTTCACACTTATTTCCTATGACAATGCAATTAGTTTAATAAAGCAGCTGTCAAAAATGTCTATGCTGTACTATGCACAAATGTATGTTAGCAGCCTGAACCTGAAACTTGGTACAACCTAGAAGGACATGATAGCCATTTATTTCTTTAAATAACAAAGATGACTACTAATTACAGCTCTCATCATGTGGCCATCAGGTCACTACCTCCTTATGGCCTAAGTTCTTCCCAGAATGGTGGTATGATGTGACGATAAATGACGTATAGCTTCTGTCTCTCTCATGGGATGTAAACATGCCTGGCTGCTAGATAAAATGCTACAATATAATAGCTGCTGATATTGTGCGATGTAATACCCAAGAGGTTAGTGGTGTGACGACGGGTGGTGTGCCTATGATACACAGATTAAAGTGACCACTACACTCACATAGACATGAATAGTGCTAGTGAGTGAAGTGAAATTAGGTGGTAGGAATATGCAGTTACAGTGCAAGACACCAAGCAGCAGTATAAAGACCAGTGCAGTTTAATCACCTACTGGGTAAAGGCAGTACTACTGTACACCAGCTTGCTATACATCTCCCTCTCTCTCAGTGCAAGTATATATGCAACTACATATGTGGTGTTTCTGTGTGTGCTACAAGGAGTTAATGAAGTTTCTGCACGGACTAATATATTTTAGCATGCAAAAAACAACAATTCTAGTTGTAAATAAAAATGTGTCACCTATATTACATGAAATTACCATGTTTTTTTTCTTTGCCACCAGCAATGTTACAAAATGCACTAACAGTACTGAAAGTGCTAAAACAAGATGGCTGAATAATTTGACCTTCTACAAACTGGTTGGCCTTCTTACACTCTCAGATGTGTCGATGTGCTGTTGAGATTTTCTTCAATCACCAAATGTTAAAAAAAAAAAAAAAATATATATATATATATATATATATATATATATATATATATATATGTGTGTGTGTGTGTGTGTGTGTGTGAATATCCATCCATAACCCATTTTTCTCATGTTTGCATATGGTACTTTATATATATATATATATATATATATATATGTATAAAATACAATCTTGTTGACATATGTCCTGTCATTTTGAGTAAAACTTGGTAGTTTTTACCATTTGTTAACCTTGTATGTTTTTGTTTCTTGTAAACATATTAGTTTTGCTAGAATATGTGCTGGCAATGAAGCTTGAGTTAAAAGCATTAGGAAACCCAGTGACACTAGCTGTTTGAACAAATATATATGAGTATTCCTCAGATTTGTGTAATTGAATTGGATAGAAGTAATGCAAAGACTACAAATTCAAGCTCAGCAATTGTTTCAGACTGTTTACAAAAATGTAGTATTGATACTTTTTTATTATATTGCAAGTAAATATATTTAGCATGCTTATTCAAATAATTTATATCAAAGACTAATGTTGACAATGGTTTGAAATTATTCATGAAATTTAGTTCACATTAATTATAAATGCTGTTCAGTATGTTCATGTAAAATTGCACTCGTTATATTAAATTAATTTTGGAAATAAGATCTACTGTGAAGTGATATTATATAAGTCATTTTATTTACAAACCTACTATGCCCATGGCTCTTTTCAGAGGAGACCAAGGAACCTTGATTAGTTAAGAGACATGCTCAGAGACACACAGTAAGCAGTCAAAGGGGGACTAAGGGAATCAAACCCTGGGCTACAGGGTACATGTCATTAGCAGCTAATAGCCAGAACGCTCTGACTAAAATGCAAGACTAAAGGCTTGCAATTTGAGCTTTCTGAATGCATATTTAGAGTGTTTAAAAGATTTTTATATTGAAAAAGGGGGAAGTACACCTGGAAATGCTATATCTTTTGCTTCTTCATTACCTCTGATCTGTGTTTCACAAAACAAAGTTGTTTGTAGAGCAAAGTTGCCTGAGGTGAGTTATTTGATTTTGCCATATTGAAAGTAAAGTATCTTCCACTATACTTATATACGGTTGCAAACTCACGCACACAGATACACACACATGTGCATGCACGCACACACATAGATTCACATACACACAGATACATACACACACAAACACAGATATGTATATATATATATATATATATATATATATATATATATATATAGATATATATATATATTTTTTTTTTTTTACACGTGTGTGCATATGTGTGTGTTTGCTATTTATAGGAGATCTGTACAAAGTCTAACTACCTGCATGTATGCTCACATGCACGTTTCAGAGTTCAGTACTATTTCTTGTCCACAGGATGGCAGTAATACTTAGTCTGGCATCAGGACAGAGCCTGATTCCCAGTAATAACAGAGAATAAATCCACATTTCCAGTGGGAGCTGTCTCTCAGCTTATACAGACAGCACATAATGTGTCTGTATCTCCACAGGCAGTTAAACTGAATCATAGAACTTTATGTGATGTACTACATACAGACACATTTCTGGCAGTTGACTGGTGTCAATCTTCATTCCGTCAATTTATTTGGAAAGGGAAATAAAACAGTACGCACATTATTCAGTTTTCAAAATTTGCATAATTATTGAGCATTTGCCACTCTGGAACTGAATATTAAGTTGAATAATGAAACAGAAAGAAAGATTTGCTTATCTGAGAATGGAAATGATGAATTGTCATTAATAAATAAAAAAAAAAGATGACTTTATATCAGGATGGTTCGAAGGATGCCCTCTTGACATTTGACAGTATTTCTTACCAATGCATGATTGCTTCATTCCAATAATAATGCAACTTAGCCACATCTGTTTCAGTCACTGCTATAGCGTGCTTTTGGAGCCATACTGCATACACAACAGACAGCTGCACAACAGTCTTTATTCAGAAGGATGGAGGGGCACATATTTTAAATCCTCAAACATGCCCAATTTCAAACTCTGACTAAATCTTATAAAATGACACCCACCATCACTTCTGCTTGCCTACCTATAGCAGCATGCAGTCAGGGATTTTCTGATTCCTTTGAGGTGCTGTCTTTTTTGGTTTATTCCATTGCTTGATCTTTTTGATCTCTTGGTTCAGTTGCTTGGTTCATTATAGCCCCACTACCCCATAGCTATTTAATTGCCCTGAGTTATACATAAAGCTGAAGCTTAATGTAGTAAATTGCTAGGATTACCAGTGAGGATGCATGTGTAACTAGTTATTATTCACATTTATTGCTGAATGTGAATTATCCATTAGTTATCCCTAACTCAGTTTTTCTTTCATTGCCTTGAAATGGAGTCATTTTCCAGGTCCTTCCTGCAAAAATAGACACTCCTTTATCAAATGTAATTACATTCTTAATAACAGGAAAACTATATATAAATAAACAAATCTTAACCTTGATATAAAAAGTGTGTGTTCTTATTGAAGTAAATATATAGTCTGATCTTGTGGCATAATTTACTGTAGAAGTGATGTTTTAGGTATATATAATTCATTATACAAACACAAAAATGAGAAAGACATGAAGCAGGAAACAGCATGGATGCCAGAGACTGTAACTTCCTGTTACTAAGAGTATAATACCACCACATAGACTAGTTTATTAGGGATTCCCGGGAGGGATAGCAAAATATATTGAAAACGTTCCTACAGGGGGTTTGGAGAGAAAGAAAGAAAGAAGCTAAATTCCAGATATATGAGTAGTCACAGTATTAGGCTCATTGAAGGGTCTCTCTGTGTTGCAGTGATCTTCTGGATGGATCACATTCTGAGCCCTTGAACTCCTAGGCTGCACCCTCCTCATTTCACCCACAAACACACAACCACACATTAACCTTCCCCTGGCTTAAGGGGTATGTGCACTTGCAGGACTCCCAGTCCTTACCAGACAGGATTGCTGAATGAAGTCAATTTGCAGGAGGTTCAACTGCAGGAGGGGCAAAGATAGGGAATAAAGCACCCAATGTATGGTGTCTTTTGAAGGCCAAGTGATATACTGAGCACTCACATCACTGTTAAACTATACATCAAATGTACTCTGCACTCATGTCTCTATTACACTCCCTTCAAGTCTTCTGAACTTTGCAAAAGTTCCAAATACTGTTCCTTTCCCGAACACATTCAAAGGGTCATAATCATAGTTAACATACAAAATAAGAAGAGTTCTGTGCAGACTTTTCCTAAAAGGCAGAACTCTCAAGGGATGGTCTCTATCTGGAGTGGACATTCAAACTACAGTTCTTGGTAAAAATTATAAACCACTGACTAGGTAGCTATCCCAAAGGATTCTCTCCACCTTAAGTCTAGTAAAGTGATTGGTAAAGGTATGTACCAGTGATCAAGTGGCTATCATACATCCACCATGAACACATTCCTGAAGCACACACTAGACACTGTCATCATTCTGTGTCATGTCTTACTGCCACAATCCCTATTAACCTTCTATTGACAACAGATTATTTAGACATTAGCCCATCTTGACAAAGTCTGTTTGTAACTTGAAATATCCTGTCTTCTAGGAACAAGAGAAACAACCCACTAACCTTATGTCTATGCTCATAGATGAAGTTTATATAGAACCAAAACTGCTACTAAATATCCAGGATATGAAGGATACATCTGCCAGTATTTTGAGCACCTCAGAAGAAAATAAGGTACAATGGCTGAGTAACACCTCAAAGACCACCTCTGGGAGAAAACAAGGACTCAATAGAGACAGATCAGGCCCTTTCACTTTACATATAAAATCATTAGGTATGAAAATGTACTGTCTGTGGGATACAGCCACCAAAACCTTCTTCTGTGAGTACACATTCATGTCTACACAACCACCTGATTTGAAGGATGAAGATAACAGCACTTTGATCAATACATTTAAGTTACAAAGCACAGTGAGATTATTCAACAGAGACCAGAGAAAGAGATGAAGAACCCTCATCAGAAACTGCTTCACTAGTATTATGTGTGTCCTACCATAAACAAGCTAATGATACATCAACATAGCTTGCAAGTTTACCCTGAAGACACTATAAACGACACCTACATCAAAAATATGTCTGAGAGGCCAGATAAACTACAACATCTAAAGAATGGCTAGGCTTATAAACACCTTCGGGCAGATAGCCTAGTACCTACCTATGAACCTATGAAGAATACTTCTGTGTTCATAGGTAAGTACTAGGCTACCTGCCCTTGTGGTCCATTTTAATCCCAGACAACTTCCATTTTGGTGCTCAAGATAACCTACCCTACTACCCAATTTGGTTAGAGATTGGCCTTACCCATCTCACATCATCATACCCCTAATCAGAATAACTGGGATCATACCATAGATAATGTGAGGTGACCCATGCATGGGATAAAGCACTTAGGAGCTGCCTCTGTCATACCTCTCAACTTTACAGATTTTCGCAGAATATCCTGATTTTTGGTTCATATTTTTGGCCTGTTCCTCATAAAATTTATGGTTTTCTAGCAAATCACTGGGATGATTTGAGGACTGAAGTCACTAAATAATGACATACACTTGAGTTTCAGACTTCAAATCCTTCAAAAAATGTATGTTAAAACAAACCTTATTACTCTAGTAATTCTAAGTTTATAACAGCAATATTTAAAATATGTTCCTATTTTTGGGCCTTTGTCCCCCCCATTCTGTTAGACTTTGTCCAGATTTCTTGTGCTAAGAGGTTGAGAGGCATAGCCTCTGTCCAGTGGTAGTACAGAGGGCAGGTCTGGGGTACATTTTCTATTTCCCATCCACAGAACGAAGTTGCACTTGAAAATGGACAGGGATGAAGTGTGTTTTATGGGCAGTCTGTTCCACAGCAGCAGTATCCTCTGTGAAATATACCTGTCCCTCCAAACCCTTCCACCAATGTTGCAGAAGAGGTTTAGATCCCTAGACTAAGTATTTCCGATGCCATTTAACTTACTTATATGCAGTAAATCTATCAGTAATGGGTCAGCGCATGCCTTGTATGCCCGATACAGGTCACCTCTTAAGAGTTTGTAGGACACCAAGGACAGTGATAGGGCTTTGAGTTGGTCCATTTAGGGCATGTTATTTAGGCCTTGCATACTTTCAGTAAGGTATCTCTGTGGGTGTTCCAGTTGTTGCATGTGTCTGGACAAATACATGCCAAAGGGGGTATTATATTCAATGACTGGCCTAATAAGGGCTGAATAAAAGGGGGCAATGACATCCCTAGATCTAGACACAATCCCTTTGTTTATAAGCTGTGCAATATAGAAGGACTTTCTTATAACAATGGACACATGTTGGTCAAAAGTTAGGTCAATGTCCACATAAGTTCCCAAATTCCAAACAACTGGGTCGACTCTTGAGGGAGTAGTGTCACTGTGGTAGTTTCCTGGGGTAGGTGATTTCCCAAAGGATTCAATAATATATTTTTGGCATTTAGTTCCAGACCATGATTTTGACACCAGTTATTTATTTGAAACAAACCCTGCAGGATGGCTAATTCATCTGGGAATTCAATAACTGCTCCTAGCTTACAACTACCTGCAAACTTATTCAGACACAGCCCTTTGGAATTGGCTTTTACTTCAGAAAAGTAGATGCCAAACAAGAGAGGTCCCAGCACATAATCTAGGGAACTCCACTGGTAACTGCCTCTTGTGGAGGTAACTTCCTCTATTTTGATTTCCTGCATCCAATCTGTGAGCCAGGTGACAATCCCACGAGTGACACAGTGGTTTGTTCCCAATGTATTTAGCTTTTTCACTATGTCTGAGTGAGAATTGTGTCAAAAGCTTTGACCAGCTTGGGGTACATGGAGTGTGCTTCCAGAGTACATTAGTCATATTTCACCTGATTCTCCAGTCATAAAAAAAGAATTGGGGTTAAGCTTTGGGCATACTTCTGGAGTATGTAAGACCAAGAATACAGACCTCTGCTCAGCAAGACAAAGTGAAGACAGATTTTCTGGTGGACTCTAATGGTCTTGGATTGGGGCAGCCACAATATGGGCTTCCACTTCGTCCAGGGAGGCAAACAGAGTTAGGGAGTGCGCTGAGAAAATCCGAAGAAAGTGAAAGCCCATCTCCAGGCTGTGGGCTGAGATCCACTGACTAGGGGAACAGTGGCAAGGCTCTAAGAGAAGGAGGACATTTGACAGAAAAGAGGGAAAAATAACTTTGTTTAAATGGCAGTGAACTGCCGCATGCTGAACCTGCAAAGGAATATGACTGTGACCCCTGTTGTTGGCATAAGC
Source organism: Protopterus annectens (assembly GCF_019279795.1). Lineage (NCBI taxonomy): Eukaryota > Metazoa > Chordata > Ceratodontiformes > Protopteridae > Protopterus > Protopterus annectens. The sequence continues at coordinate 1,294,099,661 of NC_056747.1, forward strand.
TCAGACATCATAAGAGAAGGTGGCCCTGAACCAATGTGTACGATGCAGCTCAGAAGGATAGATCCTAATGTTCTCTGGTTTTCTACAAAGAGACAAAGGCAGCTCTGCCTTGTGCACATAACTGTTCCAATAAAAGGAATATGGTGTACTAAAACCAGGAAAAAAATTCCCACATGATTATGATGATGATCTCAAGGGATTATAGATTGGGTAAATCCAGCTTAATTGCAACAAAAACAAGGAACTAAACCACAAAATTAGAACAAAAATGGAGACCAACCAGAGTACTACCCGCACTCTTTATTGATTGAACGTAAAATAAAAAAATACCAAAAACTTAAAATACTAAGAATTGACTTATTGCCTTTGTCCTATTAATTTTAAGACTTCATCACAGTAAAGGCAATCATTCATTACTCCACCCTAACAAATATACTACACTAACCACACAAAAGGTACATATCACCAATACACGCACATTCATGAAGAGGCAACAGTTAAAATGCCAGTAATATAAAAATTAAACATTTTATCAAAGATGTTCAGTGGTATTAAATGAATAATTCAACAGATAACTGTGACAACATAAATGTATGAATATATAAGTATATAAATATATAAATGATGTATAAATATATTTGAATGTGCAGGTATACACCAATTTAAAAACATTAAATTCAACCTGAACTAAAATAGCCTCTCTCTTCAACATACTGATTAAAAATATGAGTCATTGATTCCAGGGTTGACAGACACATTCAGCTTTACCTGCCAAATGAATTCCTTAATCTCTAATAACACATCTATGTCACCCATATAATCCAAACCAATGACCCTATTGATAACAAAAAATGTAAATGTTTTATAATTTGGACACCCAGAATTATGCCTATAAAGTGCATTAGTGGACTTATTTTTTCTAAATGTCATAAAGATATTCTCTAATTCACTCTTTACATTTCCTAGTAGTCTTCCCCATGTAGAATGAGTTACAAGACTTACAATTAGTGAGATAAAGTACATTTGTGGTGTTACAATTACACCTCTCTGGGCAGGGGAGGGTCCTATCAAATCCTTCAATTACAACATAGGGACAATCATGTATGAATCTACAAAATTTACAAAAAACACATTTTCTCATCTTCCCTTGCCCAAAACTGTTTTATTGGTAGTCTTACTCTCCAACATTTTTTTTATGTTTTCCCTTTACTATATACAATAATTGGGATGTCACCCACCACCACCTTTTTCACAACACCAGAAAATATAAGATTTTAATTTAATTTAACAGTATTAATATATCTAAATATATCAGTGCTATATGCAATGGTAAATATTGGGGTAGATGAATCAATAATTGTATTCCTTCTCCTCTCAATACAAATCAGAACAGTGCTCTGTTCATCAACTATTTTAATCCTTAAGTGCAAAATGGCCATTCCGCAGATTTATAATTTCCTTTTTAACATTATTCAACAAATTAATGGGACACCCTCTCTCAATGAATATATAAATCAACAAATGACTCTTTATCAAATACACTGCCGTCAGAAGTTAGCTTAGATAATTTCAACATCTGACCTTTAACTATTGCCTTACATTGATTAGATGGATGAAAACTAGTAAAATGAAGGTAAGAGATAGAGAATGTATCTTTTCTATAAATACTACAGGATAAACATCCTAGATACCCATTCTTTTCCAAATGGATATCCAAATATTTTATCTTACTCTCATTTAATTTGTATGCAAATTTCAGAAAGGAAGTTGAATTTTGCTATTTGGAATTAAAAAAAAAACATTGTTCCACTGTTCCTTTACATAATTAACACATCATCCAAAAATCTGAAATAGCCATGCCCCAATGAAGAAAACTCAGGTGTAAAAACTGTTTTTTCCTCCCATATAGCTAAAACGGGTCTGTATTAAAACATCAAATGCTTAAAACAGCGAACGATGTTTCATCGACCCTATTTCAGTGAAAGCTGAAAATGTCAACACCTCAGAACAGTGATTTCCTTCCTAGGGAAAGAAATCGCTGTTCCAACCAAAAAAAAAAATAAAAAAATAACAGTAAACAGTTCCAAACACATACACACTTACCTTAACCCTAATTCTACCCCCCCAAAACAAAAGTAAACAGCTTAAAACACATATGTACTTAACTCAACCGTACATCTAACGGAAAAAAAAAAAGTAAACAGTTTGATACATATGCACTTACCTTAACCCGCACCCTAACCCTAAGGTCAGTAACTGTTGCACATTTACGCTTGGGAGCTATACCAGATAAGGGAATCTCTGTGACCACACTACAGTGCAGAACACGGCAAAGCAACTAAGCGGTCAAGCAACTTCTTTCCTAGGGAAAGAATTCGCTGAACAACCGCTTCGCTGTTTTGCCTGTTCGATGTTTAGGTGTCGATGAAAACGCATTAGACAAAATGCATTTTCGGCGTTCTAATAGGAACCCGCTAAAACTACATTGGCATATAAAGGGGTGGAGGCAGTGCCCATTGCCACATCTGATACTTGGTAAAAATATTCCCCCTTGAAATGTTAAAAAGGGAGGTGATCATCTGGTTTACTGTCAAAATGTTGAAATTCACATGGTCAACGTTCATATCGTTGAAAGTCATTACATCGAATGTTCAAAATACTGAAAAAAAAAGTCTAAATTTAAATGGTCGAAAAACACCTGCAAATTAACACTAGTGTTTTTGCAGGGGGGCTGTGCCCCCCCTGCATCCCCCCCCGACACACACACACACCTCCTGCTACTTACATATTACAACTCCAAGACTGCACAATGGTGCAGACAAGGGAAAATCCTTGCCCTGTTTGCAACATAATGTCAACAGGTAATTTGCATGCACTTCTTGTCGATCAAATGAACTACTTAATATTCATGTGTTGACCATATGAGTCGATCATATGAACGTTAGACCAAATGAATTTCAACATTTTGATAGTAAACCGTGATCATCTTTATGTCACGTGTGGACATAGAGGTATGTTCACTTAAAAACATATGAAACCATTCAATACCTATGCTGTGGGAAATAACAGAAAATAAGTCACCTACAACCAGTTATAAATAAAATATTCTCATTATATTCCATTCTGTTTAAAGTCTCAAGGAGATGCCACGAATCCTGAAGCATATAAGGTTTAGCTACAAAATGCTTTTGCACTTAAAATCAATAAATGTAGCCAATGGTTCTGTTTTAGAATCCTTGGCTGAAATGATAGATCTCAAGGGTGGGTCTTGCATATCTTGGGAATACCAAATATTGAAGCAATCAAGGATTTGGCCACCTGTAGGTATTCCCATTCCTAATGATCCATATTACCTTGAAGGACCATATCTGATAAGAAAAGATCTTACTTTGCATAGGCTACATTAATATCCCTTATCGATATTCTCTTGTACGTGGCTTCAATAGAAAGCAATTGAAACATTTTAATACAATAGTCAGTAATATTCATAATAACGACACCTCCACCCTTGTCAGGTTTCATAACCCTTACTTGTTTGTCATGAATTAAACTATTTAACTCATCCTGTCCTCTCTAGTTAAATTGTCAGGTACAAAATATGTATGTCTATGAAAGTTCCTAAAATGATATTCACATATTTTCTCATAGACAGTAATCCATGGGTTCGAGGGTGGCATAAACACTTCCTCTTGAGACCACTTCCTTCATCAGTAACCCAAGTGTGCCCTTTCAGCAAACTGCATTTTCAAATTCAAATTCATAACATATAATTTAAAATGTATAAGAGAGAGCATCAACTATGTCTATTTTAAAATTAGGAATGAATTTAAAATCTTTTTTGAACACAGACATCCATCCATCAGTAATACGTACGTTAGACAAATTGTGCATTTTAAAAGAGTTCATTAATGTTGAGTCATAATTAGCTCCACAACCACATAAACATTTTATCTCCTTTTGCTCATGGCTTTTCCTCTGCTCCTCCCCCAAGAGGTTGAATAATTATCCCTGTTTTGGGGTTTTGAATTGATGTCCTGACCATAAATATTGTCCATGCGCCAGTTCGCTAACTTCTGCTGAAGTCTTGGAATTAATAGAACATTTTTGGTATTTTTTTATTTTATGTTCAATCAATAAAGAGTGCAGGTAGTACACCGGTTAGTCTCCATTTTTTTTTTTCAAATTTGTAAATCCAGCTTACTAGCACAACCACTACCACCAATGAAATGTAGGTGAGGGCTATTAGCAGCTAGGTATGGAAACACCTTGAAATTACCCTCCTGGAAGGCAACTGCTATTGTGGGAAGGACCTAGGGAAGGACCCTTGGAGTAGGGGGAAAGCCAAACAATTTTTACAAAAGGTGCTGGCTCCAAGAGGTTGATGTTCTAGGAGGCATTTTCATATCTGCCAATACAATCATAAAGCTCTGCTGGAGCACCAGTGTCCAATGACTGATCACAAGAATCTTCACATAATGATATGAAGGATGAATTTATTTAAATCCAGACTCAACTCTGCTCCCAATATCTGTTCTTAAATAACAACGGCATTACTTTTTTACCCTGATAGTAAGTTTTGACTGTCCCTTTGGTAAACAGCATCTCTGACTGCATCAGCCACTTATCTCACATCAACAGGACTGCCAAAGGACATGCTGATGCTGGTTAGGATATGTCTTCATTCTATGACTTTCAAAGGACAGAGGTACTGCTCCTACTGTTTCTTCCCAAGACAAGCACTAAGAATGCTTTTTAGGGGGAGGCGAGGAATGGAGTGTGTATTATGATCCTGACAACTTCTCCAAAAGCAGGATCTTCAGGAGAGTCCAAGTTGGAGAAGAGGACACAATGTCCCTGTCAGTCATTTCAGACGGAAGTGTCATCCCTTTGGAATCAGAAACAACTGAAAAATTTGAATGATTAAGCCTCCTCTGATTAGAATTTCCAAAGAAGCTCTTAATTTCCTCATGTGCGAGGTATGATGAGAGAGACAGCAGAGGCTGCTCATTCAGCCAGCACCTAATATATGGTCATCCAACATGGATGAGGAGCTTTGCATGGGCAAATGACCAAGAGCACAGACAAATCCCAGAACCTGCAATGAAACTAACTGTTGAATTACAGTCAAAATCATCAACTTGGCCATAGTCTACCATGCAGTGAACAGGTTGTCAAAACCCAGCAAGGAGACCTAAAAGGCAGAAGGCTACAAGCATGAGTGGGATTTTTTAAACCTTAGTAATGAGCAGCCTACCCCTTGGAAGAAAGACATATAGCCCATCCTCCCGGCCTGAGTTCAGACATCGAAACATCTTGGGATTTGAGGGCCTGTTTCTTACTTGCTTGACTGCTTCAAAGAGGTGATGGTCGACCACAGAATTCACTTTCTGCAGCAAGGTCTAAGGAGGCAAGACTTTGTTTGGTTAAGTGCCAATCTGCAGAGAAAGAACTGGATGATGACCTCTTGCTAGAGGATAATACCACCCTCCCCATGGAGAAGTGAGGCCACACTGAAGAGGGTGTAGACCATCTGGTCTGGAGCTCTAATCTGCCTTTTGTGCTCCTTTCTGGGGCTTGAAATCAGCTTCCTGCTTTCCTTTAGGGAAGGCTGCCTCCATTCCTTCTAAGTGCTTCACACTCACGCAGGCCTCAACAGTCTTCTTTTACACCCCTGAAATGTGGGGCTGAAGTACTGTAATTTACAACAGACAATTTCATGCCTTGGTCCAAAGCAAAAAAAAGCAGTTCCTGTGATGGTCTTCACTTGTGATGTGGTGATCCAAGGTATAATTTGCAGGTCTGTGGTTGTTGGGCATTAAATGAGTGAACCTTCTAATGATGTAAATTAAGAAAACTGCAAGAACTATATCCCTAAATGTGAACAAATGTGAACAAATACCTATTCATACCTTACATCTCCATAATCTCCCCACTTCACTCACTTTCTTACTTCTATCAATGTATCTCCTTGGCTTTCTCTGAAATTATACCATAAGCCTGCTTTTTCTCTCACTCTTCTTCTTCTTCTTTTGGCTGCTCCCGTTAGGGGTCACCACAGCAGATCAACTGTTTCCATTTCTTCCTGTCCTCTGCATCTTGCTCTGTCACACCAACCACCTGCATGTCCTCTCTCACCACATCCATAAACCTTATCTTAGGCCTTCCTCTTTTCCTGTTACTTGGCAGCTTCATCCTTAGCATCTTTTTCCCAATATCCTCTGCATCCCTCCTCAGCACATGTCCAAACCAATGTAATCTTGCCTCTCTGGCTTTGTCTCCAAACCTTCCAACCTGGGCTGACCCTCTAATATACTTATTCCTAATCCTGTCCATCCTCGTCACGCCCAGTGCAAATCTTAACATCTTCAACTCTGCCACATCAAGCTCTGACTCCTGCCTTTTTGTCAATGCCACTGACTCCAACCCATATAACATAGCTGGTTTCACTACCCTCTTGCAGACCTTCCCTTTCACTCTTACTGGTACTCGTCTGTCACAAATCACTCCTGACACTCTTCTCCACCCACTCAATCCTGCCTGTACTCTCTTCTTCACCTCTCTTCCACACTCACCATTACTCTGAACTGTTGATCCCAAGTACTTAAACTCATTTACCTTTGCCACCTCTACTCCCTGCATCCTCACCATTCCTCTGTCCTCCCTCTCATTCACACACACATATATTCTGTCTTAGTCCTGCTGACCTTTATTCCTCTTCTCTCTAGAGCATATCTCCACCTCTCCAGGGTCTCCTCCACCTGTTCCCTACTCTCACTACAGATCACAATGTCATCTGCAAACATCATAGTCCACGGGAACTCCTGTCTGATCTCGTCTGTCAACCTGTCCATCACCATTGCAAATAAGAAAGGGCTCAGAGCTGATCCTTGATGTAATCCCACCTCCACCTTAAACGCATCCGTCACTCCCACCGCAGACCTCACCGCTGTCACACTACACTCGTACATATCCTGTACCACTCTTACATACTTCTCTGACACTCCCAACTTCCTCATACAATACCACAACTCCTCTCTAGACACCCTGTCATATGCTTTCTCTAAATCCACAAAGACACAATGCAACTCCTTCTGACCTTCTCTGTACTTCTCCATCAACACTCTCAGAGCAAACATCGCATCTGCACAAGTCAATGCATTTCTTTGTGCCGGTCCCAAGCCCGGGTAAATTGGGGGGGTTGCATCAGGAAGGGTATCCAGTGTAAAATTGTGCCACATCATATATGCAGAAAACTGCTTTTTCTCTCACATCATTCTGCAATTCCTGTTTGCAAGCATGGGACAGAGTACAGGAAGGATATAATATACTGTATGTTCTAATGCATGGGCATGGGAGAGAGTACAAGAAAGATATAATACACTCTGTGTTCTAATGCACAGGCATGGGAGAGAGTACAGGAAGGGTATAATATACTCTATGTTCTAACGCATAAGGGTGGGACAGAGTACAATTAGGATATAATATATTCTATGTTCTAATGCATGACGGTAGAGACAGTACAAGAAGGAAATAATATATTCTATATTCTAATGCATGAGGGTGGAAGAGAGTACAGGAAGGATATAATACACTCTGTGTTCTAATGCACAGGCATGGGAGAGAGTACAGGAAGGATATAATATACTCTATGTTCTAACGCATACGGGTGGGACAGAGTACAATTAGGATATAATATACTCCATGTTCTAATGCATGATGGTGGAGACAGTACAAGAAGGAAACAATATACTCTATGTTCTAATGCATGAGGGTGGGAGAGAGTACAGGAAGGATATAATATACTCTATGTTCTAATGCATGAGGGTGGGAGAGAGTACAGAAAGGATATAATACACTCTGTGTTCTAATGCACAGGCATGGGAGAGAGTACAGGAAGGATATAATATACTCTATGTTCTAATGCATGAAGGTGGGAGAGAGTACAGGAAGGATATAATATACTCTGTGTTCTAATGCATGAGGGTGGGAGAGAGTACAGGAAGGATATAATACACTCTGTGTTCTAATGCATGAAGGTGGGAGAGAGTACAGGAAGGATATAATATACTCTATGTTCTAATGCATGAGGGTGGGAGAGAGTACAGGAAGGATATAATACACTCTGTGTTCTAATGCATGAAGGTGGGAGAGAGTACAGGAAGGATATAATATACTCTATGTTCTAATGCATGAGGGTGGGAGAGAGTACAGGAAGGATATAATACACTCTGTGTTCTAATGCACAGGCATGGGAGAGAGTACAGGAAGGATATAATACACTCTGTGTTCTAATGCATGGGCATGGGAGAGAGTACAGGAAGGATATAATATACTCTATGTTCTAATGCATGAAGGTGGGAGAGAGTACAGGAAGGATATAATATACTCTGTGTTCTAATGCATGAAGGTGGGAGAGAGTACAGGAAGGATATAATATACTCTATGTTCTAATGCATGAAGGTGGGAGAGAGTACAGGAAGGATATAATATACTCTGTGTTCTAATGCATGAAGGTGGGAGAGAGTACAGGAAGGATATAATACACTCTGTGTTCTAATGCATGAAGGTGGGAGAGAGTACAGGAAGGATATAATATACTCTATGTTCTAATGCATGAGGGTGGGAGAGAGTACAGGAAGGATATAATACACTCTATGTTCTAATGCATGGGCATGGGAGAGAGTACAGGAAGGATATAATATACTCTGTGTTCTAATGCACAGGCATGGGAGAGAGTACAGGAAGGATATAATATACTCTATGTTCTAATGCATGAGGGTGGGAGAGAGTACAGGAAGGATATAATACACTTGATGTTCTAATGCATGAGGGTGGGAGAGAGTACAGGAAGGATATAATACACTCTGTGTTCTAATGCACAGGCATGGGAGAGAGTACAGGAAGGATATAATATACTCCATGTTCTAATGCATGAGGGTGGGAGAGAGTACAGGAAGGATATAATACACTTGATGTTCTAATGCATGAGGGTGGGAGAGAGTACAGGAAGGATATAATACACTCTGTGTTCTAATGCACAGGCATGGGAGAGAGTACAGGAAGGATATAATATACTCTATGTTCTAATGCATGAGGGTGGGAGAGAGTACAAGAAAGATATAATGTACTCTATGTTCTAATGCATGAGGGTGGGAGAGAGTACAAGAAGGATATAATACACTCTGTGTTCTAACGCATGAGGGTGGGACAGAGTACAAGAAAGATATAATACACTCTGTGTTCTAACGCAAGAGGATGGGACAGAGTACAAAAAGAATATAATATATTCTATGTTCTAACGCATGAGGGTTGGACAGAAGGATATAATATACTCCATGTTCTATCCACAGCAGCAGCCCCCCCCCCCCCGAAGTAAGGTAATTAAATCCTTAACTCAACTTTTTTTGTATGTGCAAATGGGAAGATGCCAGTACAAAAATATGGGATTTATTTTTATATGTTGTTATAAACTGCTTTCCTGAGCATGTCAGAGAAAGAATAACATTTGCAGTTATTAATTGACATCTGAATCTAGAGACAAATAGCCAGGCAGTAATTGCATGTTTACTTTTGGAATTTCTGTCACAGAAAATAAAATATACTTCCTGATATGGAAAAGGTCATGCTACTGTATGCACTTTGTACTGAGATGTGAATTTTGTTCAAGAAAAGAAAAATGCAGAAACTTCTGAAGTCTTACAAATGTTTCTAAACTGTCTTGAAACATTTTCAGAGTTGTCAAGAGTTAAAGAGTTTATAAAGTAATGTCAAGGATGTTTGAAAGACATGTCCGAAAAAAACATAGTGCTGAAAACTTAATTTGCATTTTGAGTATTTGATTATTTATTATTACTGAGAGATATGTGACAATGTTAGCTGCACTGGTACTGGAGTGGCAGAGTAACTTTACAATTAATTTTCTTCTCAATTTAGGGTTTTTTATTTACCCATGGCCTATAACAGGTTATACAGTTAATTGTGTGACACATTCTGTTCAGGCAATGGCACGAGCTACTTAAATAAGGGAAGAAGGAAACAACCCTTTTCACGCAGGACATCTGACAGGGAGACAGGTAACATGGCAAAAGGACAAATGGGTGAGGTATACAGGCAACAGTATGGTTCAGGGGGCATTACGGAAAGGGATGGGCTGTAAGATCTGACCCGCATGGTGAAAGAATCTGACAGCTTTGGGAAATGATGAGAGAAAGAGCACTGACCCACGGCAGTTCTGGTGGTGGAGAACTCCGTCAGGTATTTATTTACTCATAACTGGGTTACAGTTCATAGATCCAAACTATATCAGTTTGAGTCACCCATAAGCCTAGCATAAGGCAATAACACCAGACTGCATAGGTGTAGAGTAGGAAGCACAGTTATACTAAGAAAAGCATAATAAGTAAATTAAAAAGGTGACACAGTTTGAGAACAGTTACTGACAAGAGCAAAAAAATATATGAATGACTTTACAGTAAATCATCAGAAAGAGCTGTTGTACAGCAAACACCAAACAATCATCACTAATTCATTATCCAATTGCCCACTTAATTCGGTTCATGGTCGCAGGGGAAGCCAGAGCCTATCCTGGCAGTCAGTGGGTATAAGGCAGAAAGTGTTCTTGGAGTGGGCACCAGCCACACTGTAATAGCACTGTAAAGCAATGCTAATTGCTTTACCACTGTGCAGCCCTTGTTACAAATTAGCAGGAGCTCAGAGCCACTGCACATAAGTGGTTTTAAACATTTTTGTAAAAGCTCAGTTCTCAACTAATGTGATTCAGTGGGTGAGTATAGACCATGGTGGAGATGAAGTAACAGGACAATTGCAGACATACAGAGCACACTCAGTAACAGTAGGGCAGGTACAACACAGAGTGCCACAGAGAAAAAGCACAAGTTACAGCACCTGGTGGATGCTTGTTTGGGTCATGGAACAAATGGCGGACATTAATTTAGCAGTTTATAATGCAAGGGGAATAATGGGGGGTGTGATGGATAGAAGGACTGTATGACAAAGGAAGGACATTTGTTTGAAAGGAAAGGGTCAAATAAATATGGTAATGGGCAGAAGGAGTTCATTTGATGGCTTTGGTAGCAGGTCCCACTGAAAAATTATTTGTACGGAATGAGAAGGGCCCAGATGGAACTTGACATGGCATGCATACACTTGCACTGAAAGCATCTGATAAGAGGAAAAATAGACTAAATGCAACTGTGTGTAGGGGACAAATGGTCTGACAAGGAATCAGTAAAAGTGATAAAACTGAGAAGGTAGGAGTTACCAAATTATCAGTGAAGTAAGAAACTTTGCATTCTCCTTAGGGGAGCTGCCACACATGCAAAGGGAGCACAGTGTTAAAAGAGAAAAAAGGGTTGGTGTGCAGAGTAAAGATTTAGGGTCATGTGGGACAAGGGAGGCACAGGACATGATCAGCAATTATTTATGCATAGAAGACACATTAAAAGCTAAAAAGGAAAGTCTATGTAACAAGGCAGTCACATTTGTAGTGAATGCTCCTAACGGATAACATACCACTGTTTACTTTAGCCAAACCTGACTGGTTAGAGCTACAAAATAATCTAATCTTCACATAGCTAAGACTTATTCACCAGTATAATTCACAATCCAAATATCCTGGTTTAGAGAGACTTTAAGGAAACTATATTCCTCCTACACCTTGAAGAAGTCAACAAAACATCTACTGTCTGCTATCAAGTCTCACAATCATGCTGGTGACTCCTTGTACTTCATTTGCAGAGATAAAATATGGAACTCTCTCTCTTCAGAAATCATGACTGAAATAAACAGACAACTATTTATGCAATTTTTTTAACAGCATAATAAAAACAGTAAATTATGCTAATCCATAGAGTGCTGAAACATAACACTTTGATAACAATAGTTTCATTAAACTTTTCTTATTTTCTACATTTTCAATAACTCTAACCAAATAAACTCTTCATCAATCACACATAAGAGACTAATGCAGAAATATTCATTTTATTTTTGGACTATTGCATTTAATAGCTGCTAGTACTAGTTTACCTACTTTTGTCTGTAACTCTGCATATAACATTTTCTTTATTTCTCTGTTTTCTAACTCATTAATGACTGCATATGTATAATGAAGGTAATTCGCGGTAACACATATTCTCTTTTTTTTAAACACCTTTATTAAATTATCACTTGTGACATAGGCACATTTACATTTATATAAAAGTAATTAAACTGCATTAATAACTTCACATTTACAAACATTATACTTCAGATATATTGCTACATATCATATAACCTAAGCAACATTACATAAAATATTCAATTCCTGCCCTTAATTTTTTTCAACAAGAAACATCTTTATTAAACCATCACTTACAACACAGGCAGTCATACATTTATATAAATGAAAACAAACCACACCAACACAATCCTAGTTGCAAGCATTTTACATCACACACCATACTGACACACTCCCAGTTGCAAACATTACACATCACTTATAATCTACCCAATCATTTTAAGTCAAACATTACATAGCTCACTTAAGTTCTGCCTTCTTTTAAACCTCATTCATAGCCTCCTCTGTATGCACTGTTCCCACAATTCCCATTTTTCCTATGTAGTTCGCTCCTACCCTTTTCTAAAGATCTCAATTCTAGTTGTTGTATCTCTGTTACTATAGTCACTACTTCTAGTATAGTTGTTTTAGATTCTGATTTCCATTTTCTAGTAATTGCTTTTCTGGCAGCCTCCATAATTAGACTGAGCAAGGCCTTATGATGTCTAGGCAATTCCGATTCAGTATCATAACTCAGAAAAATCAAGTCCCTCATCACACGAATCTGCCCACCCAGCATCTTTGATAGTGCATCCCGCAGGGAATCCTTACAGTCGCCAACTCACCTCACTCACAGAAAACATGTTCCCAATTACCTTTTTCTCCCCCATCACACCTCCAACATTTGCTGTCTACCAGAGGAAAAATTCTCTGGAGTCTACTTGGGGGTATAAAAATATCTATGTAAGCATTTCCAAGCAAAAATATCTTCTAGATTTTGTTGCATATTTGGGAGACAAACATATATCTTCCCATCGTTTCTTTGTGAATTGCTTATCCAATCTCTCTACCCAATCCTTTCTAACCTCCTCTGATTGATTCTTATAGTTATCATGCAATATTTTATATGCTCCACTAATTATTCCTTTTTTAACAGCAGCTTCTGTTCTAGATTCTACTAAAAACACTACCAGTCCTGGTCTTTCATTTAGGACCCCCTATTTCTTTCTCTTTGCCTATATTCTGATATCAGTCCTTGTCTATATCCCTAATTGCAGTCATTCCCATTGTCAAAATCTCCTTTCTCCATTCCCATGTTGGCTTAGTTCTTAGGATACTTTACAGATATAATATTCTGTATGATTATTGTTATTCTCCTTAAAGGCCTGCATCCAAAATTCCAGCCTCTCTTTGTTTCTTGAGCTTCCCCCTGTTTCATCATCATCCCTTTCCACTTTGAATTATAGTTTTCTACTTGTGTTATGTATAGGAGCCTTAACTGTTTAGCTCTGAAACAGTAATCTCAATCCACCCTGTTCTACTGGCAGAATCAGCTTATCCCACTTGATTCTTCCCATGGTTAAGGTGTTTGTCTTACAAACACAAGGTGCAGGGTTTGAGACTCACAAGGGATAATTGGCTAGGCTTAAAATGGCTTGCAAGGGCAGTTAGCTTAGTACTAATCTGTGAACCTATGAACCTTCCCCTCCCAGGTAAAGTCCTTCAGTTCTTTATTAATTGCTATCCACTATTTCTCCTTTGGTTGATAAAAATATGCCTGACCTGTGTATAAGACTAATGGGACTAAAAACATTTAAACTGCTTGTATCTTACTATCCATATCCATAAAACAAAGCTTCTATTTTCTCAGTTTTGGTATTATCTTTTGCTTAGTCTCTTACCACACATCCTTAACTGCCACAGCAGAATCATTTTTAATCCATACTCCTAAATACTTCATTTTATCATGTCCTCATAAATATGGATATTGCTGAACCAATACATAATGTGGGCACATAATTTACTGCTATTGCCTTTGTTTTAGCTTCATTAATTTTGTATCCCAAAAAGATCTGATGCTGTATCAAAATGTTACACAACACTGTAATGTCTCTTTCTAGTTTTGTCAGGTATAAAACAATTTCATCTGCAAACAAATTGGGAGATGGTGATTGAAGGCTTAGTGTCTGTTATTCTACAAGTGTATTAGTTCTGGTTTAAGCACTTGGGCTTAGGGCCAGTTATTTTACATTAAGAAGGTGTGGTCTGCACTTCTGTGGGAGGAGAGGATAGATTCTGCCCTTCTGAGCTGGGAGTTTCTGGTTAAAGGCTTATTGCGCCTGCTTATTTGAACTGTTTCTTTCTGAAATTAGTATGCCTTATTTGTTGTAGCATAGACTAGGTTCAGACCTGTTGAATCTAGCTTTGTTTGTATAACTTGAGCACTAATCCAGGCCATATTTTTTTGGAGAAGGTTCCCCTGCATCCTAGTAGCAGGAGTGTGCAGACAGAACTTGTCTGATCGAAGAATGCTGGAATGGGGCTCAGTCTTTAGCTTTTTATTGGTTAATTGGTTAATTTGCTTAAATTGGTTTGCTCATTTGCTACTGCTATATTAAAAAAAAATTCACTTTATGCATCGCCGTTTAGCTAGGGTTAAACTATTCCCGGCGCCATAAAGTTTGTTCTTCACATTTTCCCTTAGAACTAGCCAGTTTTTTTAGTTTTAGCACTCAAATCTGTTTCTTTGAGCTCAGCACTTGTTCAGAACTCATTGTAAGCACTAAATAAGCTACACATTACTACAGCACTCAACTTTCCTCACTTGTCTGGAGGAAAACAGTTTTTAGTACTTAATAAATAAGCACCTACCCAGGCATGTCTATGGGTCATTTCCCAGTGTTTTCTCCTGTCTACCTGATGAATCTTGGCATCTTGGGGCAATACAGCAATTGCCTCATGTACACAGACCAACCCTCTCCTCCTAACACCCAACACTGCAACCTGTGAGAGATGCACTTATATAGCCCAACTGGAAGCAAAGCTCTCTTCACCCAAGACTGAACTAGACAGTCAAGAGGAGAAGGTAAACACTTGCACCACACCACACTCATCACATAGTCCCTTAAAGCCTACAACATCAAAACACACACGCAGAAACACAAAACACACACCTACATTCATGGAGGCTGTCAATAAAAATCTGCCCACATAACAGAGACCTCCAAAGCAGAAATGTAAGCAACCTCCACCCCTCAACACAACCCAAATGACACATAGCCCACAAACTCAGTGTGCCACTCAACCGCAGCCCATAAGGCATCACAATGTACTCAACACTCTAGTCATAGGTGACTCTATAGTCAGGCACACTGATGTTCCACTCACCAGGCTAAACAAGGAGAAAATTACTTTCAGCTGCCTGTCGAATGCCAGGATCCGTCACACAATGCATGCACTCAGGTCACTCCACAACAAGTACAAACATGACTCTGTCATTGTCCATGTTGGTGTGAATGGCCCGAGATGTACCTCCCTGGACTACATGAAAAGAGAGGAGCTCTCTGATCTTGTAGCCCAGGCAGGTATGACCCTAGCCCTGAGTAGCATCCTGCCATCACCCAGAATGATACCACAGTACAAGGACAAAATGATTGACTTCAACAATTGGCTAAGCTTCTGGTGTCATTCTAAAGGAATCCAGTATCTATCTGCCTGGGATGACATGATGGACAGACCACGGTGCTTTGCCAAAGATGGACTGCACCTGTCGCCCTTGGGATTGCAGATAATGGCTACGGCTCTTGCCACCCATATAGTGCCTTTTTTAGGCAAGTCTCAAATGACAAATTCTCCACCATAACAGGTACAAGCAAGCAAAATCTGAGGGTAATGCTACTCAATGCAAGAAGTCCAACCTCAAAATGCACTCACTCAAGGCACTCCTTAAAATGGAGAACATCGACATCTGTGCAGTGACAGAGATCTGGTTCAAGGCTCCAGAGAGCACCCCTGCATTACCAGGCTATAATTCATACCACACCTTTCGGCCACCTAACCTGGACTGAAACACTAAAGGCGGATCGATATTCATGAAGGATATCCACACCTCCAGGCTAGATGCTCAGCATAATGCATCCGAGATTATTCATGTGCAACTAACTCTGGGCAAGGCCAAAATCCAAATTGTAGCTTGCTACAGATCCCGCACCATGCCCCAGGATTCCCACTCCTCATTTCTTGATACACTGGAAAATATCAGGGTACAACCTAACACCCTAATAATGGGCGATTTCAACTACCCCACCATTAACTGGGAAAACTACTCATGTACTAACTCTTTTGCTCAACATTTTCTGGAATTCATAAATTCCAACATCTTGGGTCAACTTATCCACACCCCCACCAGGGACATCAATATCCTAGTCCTGGTCATTACCGACATGGGCAACTGGTGTTCCACACCGTAGGTCAATTTCCTGTTGGTCAGACCCAACCACAAGCTAATCACCCTAGACATCCACATCCCAACCCTATCTGCAATTTGGGAAACCACCGTAAAAATTTTCTCCAAAGCCAACTTCACACTTCTTAAGACAGATGTGGCAAACTTCACGACACCCATGCAGACAGACAATAGAGGCACGACTGCTGAATCCTACACAAATGCACTTTATAGGCACTTACACGACTGCATGGATCATGCTATCCCTAACAGAACCAGGATGCTATTCTCCAAAAAACGGAAGCCAATCTGGTGATCCCGTGCCATAAACAAACTCTACAACAGAAGAAAGAAACTACTGCAAAAAAAAGTAAAATCCCATGATTGGAGGAACTCCCTGGTCAGCCTGAGTAAGAAATTGAGATCCCTCATAAAATCCTCCAAACCTAGTTATGAAAACAAAATCGTCACTCTTTCTAAAGACAACCACAAAGCATTCTATAGCTATATCAAGAATCTTAATGGCAACACTCAGATCTGCTCTGAGTTACAGCACAATGGCACTAAATATACAGACCCAACTGATATTGCCAACATCCTGGCAGACAGGTTCAGTGCTAACTTTGCCCCCCTCTCACCCCCTAAAGGGCCTATCTCTATACCGGAAGAATGCAAAGTTCCTGTAATCACGACTGCACAGGTAAAAACCACACTCTCCAAAGCAAAGAACACAGCATCCATAGGACCTGACAACATCCCAAGCTGCGTTCTACATGAACTACAGAATGAACTGGCACCCCACCTAAGTACCATGTTCAATCATAGCCTCACCTTAGGCACAGAATGGCACACAGCAATGGTTATCTCACTCCACAAAGGGGGATCCACCAAGGACCCCGGGAACTACCGTCCCATTAGCCCGATGAGCCTTGTCTGCAAGGCCATGGAACGTATCATTATGGAACTTATAAACAAAGTCATTGGTAATCTCCAAACTCTGGACCCCACCCAGTTTGGGTTTGTAAAAGGCAGATCATGTCTCCTAAACCTGACAGACTTCTTTGAAGCAGTCACCAAAGCCATAGATGAGGGTAAAGTGGTTCACACAGCCTATCTAGATCTCACCAAGGCTTTCGACACCATCCCCCACTCTGGAATTATAGATAAACTCACTAAACTAGGTATAAATCCTTATGTCACAAGATGGGTTGCCAACTGGCTCATTGACTGAACCCACAGTGTGAAAGTAGCAGACTCCAAATCTGACTTCAAACCAGTGACAACTGGAGTACCACAGGGTTCAGTCCTGGGTCGTCTCCTGTTTGGTATCTACTTCTCTGAAGTACAAGCTAACACAGAAGGTCTTTGGCAAATGAAGTTCGCAGATGACTGCAAACTAGGAACCATAAATGAAACTCCTAACAATGTGGACATCCTACATAAGGGACTCACTTAGACAGATGCCTGGTGTCAAAGCCATGGCCTCAAGCTCAATGCCAAAAAGTGCATTGTCATCCCTTTTGGTAAAAACTCTGTACCCATGAACTACCACATAAATGGTAGTCTACTTAATACAGAATACAGGTGGACAGTAGTCTCTACTTTGATAATCACATCACCACAGTAGTCAGGAAATTCTTCTACATGGCACATCTCATCACAAAAGGTTTCTCAAGCAGGAAAAAAAAAGGTCATTGTTCCCCTCTTCTCGTCACTCATTAGACCCATTATAGAGTTCAACACACCTTCTGGTATGTACCTCACAAGACATCTACAACAACTGGAAAGGCCACAGAAATACTTAAAAAAGAGGATTACCAGCCTCAAACAGATGCCCTACGCAGACTGTCTTAAAAAACTTCAGTTTTACTTCGGCGCATATCGCCTACTCAGAGGCGATATCTGCCTAACATACAAAGCTATGTCAAACCCAGAGCTGTTGAACATGCACCACTTAAAGAAATCCCAATCCCTCTGAGCTACACACTCTAGGGACCTAAACCTTGTCACCATAATAAACAGAATATGCTGGAGGGATAGATTCCTGTCCCAGAGACTTCCCATACTCTGGAACAAACTACCTATCTATATCAAACAAAGCTCCTCATTAGCAAACTTCAAGAAAAATCTTGATGATTGGATGGGAAATAGGAAATTCACCCCGGGGATCACTTCTGTGGCTCTGCTCGACAGGGGCACAGGTAAATAATTTTCTTGGGTGGCAAAAGCCAGGGTGCCTTTTTGGCTAGGCTTATATAGGCCCTAGGGCCAATAGCCTAGTACCTACCTAGGAACCTATGAAACACAGCCAGCATTTCTTGCCTAACATAACAATTAAATCTTTGAATTTCTGAGTCCCTTATTTCTTTGCCAGTAGTTCTAAAGATAATGCAAACAACAAAGGGGAAAGACGACACCCTTGACTGGATCCTCTGCTCAAGCAGAAATTATCAAAGAGGACTCCACCCACTTTAATTTTCTCCTCCGATCCCTCATTTATCCTCCTAACCAACCTTGTAATTTTTTCAGGAAATGCAAATGCTTTTATTCTCCTGCTCATAAAGTCACAGCTTACACTGTCAAATGCTCTCTGCATCAATACCCACCAACATCAGCAGTATTTTCTTACATTCTGCTTCCCTCTGGATCATCAATGTTTTGTTAATGTTGTCAAATGTTTGTCTCCTCTCCACAAAACCAAACAAATCCATACCTATCAAGTTTTTGCATTACTTTTGCCATTCTTTTAGCCATTATAGACATGCTCACTGTATAATCATGGTTTAATATTGAAATGGGCCTGTATGAAGTTGGATCTGATAGATACTTACCCTCTTTAGGTATTACAGCTACCGCTGCTTTCTTCCAGGATGTTGGTACTTCTCCTCTGAAAATTCTGTTAAACAAAACCTTCCAGATCTTTATCAGTTTTTTTCCCTCCTAGCTTCCAAGCTTCTACAGGAATACCATCTATTCCTGGGGACTTTCCCGTAGATTGGTTATACATCACAATTTTTATCTCATCTCCTCCTATCCTGTTAGTAATTGAGCCTCATATGCCTCTAACTTTGACATATTTAATTTTTCCATAAACATTTCTATTTGTACCTTTTATTGATTTCCATAGTTCTCTGCTTTATAAAGACTTTCATACCATTACTGAAATATTTCTAATACCCCTACAGGATCTCTTGTTACCTTCCTTGTTATAGGATCCCTAAGCTTGGCAACAGCCCTTTTTACTTTCTGTTGCCTGAATCGTTATGGTAAACATTTTTGTGCTCTAGAGTTATTATCAAAAAACAGTTGCTTAACAGCAATGTTCCAAACTCATATTATCGAGGTACTACCTTATTTTCTGCTTAGCATTCTGCAATTGATCCTCTTTTTGTTCTGTGGGATTTCCCCCTGTTCTGCAATACTTTAACACATATCAGTCTCTCTAAATAATTATTTTTACTTCTTAACCATAGCTCCCTTTCTTTTATTTCCACCCTATTTTTAAACTCCAGCTTAATTTTAACCCACTCCCCAGCTATATTTTCAGAAGTAATTTCTATCCTCTCGAATAGCTCCTGAATAATCTCCACTACCCATTCCTTAAGTTCCTCTCTTTTCAACAGATAGGTGTGAAAGTGCCAGTGTCTCATTTTTATTTCATTACCCTGTGTTTTTATTTAGTTATTATTGGCACATGATCTGAAATAGTTACTGGGTGGGTATCAAGATCTTCAATTAAATGCACATGTTCCTGTGAAATGTAAATTCTGTCTAACCCAGCCCAGTTTTTATATCTTGGGGCATAATATGTAAATTCACTCCAAACTCCTATTATTGAATGTACATTTTCCATGCCAAATATTATCATAAATTTCTTCAAAAATCTACCCTCCTTTGTTATACTTTCCCTTCTGGGCCTCCCAGACACATCTTCACTGCTGCAAATCAAATTCCAGCCCCACGTATAAGTAATATCCCTTGCTTATTCTTCTTCTTTCGGCTGCTCCCATTAGGGGTCGCCACAGCGGATCATCTGTTTACATTTCTTCCTGTCGTATGCATCTTGCTCTGTCACACCAACCACCTGCATGTCCTCTCACCACATCCATAAACCTTATCTTAGGCCTTCCTCTTTTCCTGTTACCTGGCAGCTTCATCCTTAGCATCTTTTTCCCAATATACTCTGCATCCCTCCTCAGCACATGTCCAAACCAATGTAATCTTGCCTCTCTGTCTTTGTCTCCAAACCTTCTAATTTGGGTTGACCTTCTAATATACTTATTCCTAATCCTGTCCACCCTTGTCACACCCAGTGGAAATCTTAACATCTTCAACTCTGCCACATCCAGCTCCGACTCCTGCCTTTTTGTCAATGCCACTGTCTCCAACCCATATAACATAGCTGGTCTCACTACCCTCTTGTAGACCTTCCCTTTCACTCTTACTGGTACTCGTCTGTCACAAATCACTCCTGACACTCTTCTCCATCCACTCCATCCTGCCTGTACTCTCTCCCTTGCTGAAAACTAATAATTTCTCCCACAGTTTTTTTAAACTCTATTATAGCAGTTTTGGGTGAAATGCAAATACATGCCAGTGTAATCCTCCTCCCTTGCCACTGGCCCCTTAGCACTACAAATCTACCATTACTATTTTTGTATCCTCTTCTATCACTATTGCAGCTCCTCTTACAATTAATATAAGTGCTCCTCTTTTCCTTTGTCCTAGATATTCCATCTAATAACCATCCTGAAAACTTTCTTTATCAAATTCACATGTTCATTTCTTTCCAAGTGTGTCTCCTGTAACATAGTTATTTGCACTCTATATTTTAATATATTTTAATATAGTTCACTACTATTTCTTTTTTGTGTTTATCTATGAGACCATTTGTGATGCCCACCACTGCTACCAGAATGTGAAACCCACCAATATGTGTCATCCCCACACTGAGCTTGTAATCAAGGAGCCTGAATCCTCACCACTGACACTGGAGAGGGACATGTTCTTGGAATACAAATGGATACACTCAGTATTTCCAGATGCAGACCTTTCTGCATCAAGTACAGTTTCCCTTAAGAACACACATGAAATACATGCAGCCTAGGGTCTGGATATCTCTATATCTGTCTCCCTCCAGATCCCCAATAAGACTCCCCATCGATACAGCTGTACGGTTAAATCCTCAGCAGAGTGTTCAAGCCAAGTCCTACAGCACCCTCTCTGTGAACACAGTTCTTAATATCCCTCCTGCCCCACGTGGCTGACATACACACACACACACACACACACACACAAACACAATGAGACATTTGATTTTACACATACACGCACACACACACACACACACACACACACACACACACACACACACACACACACACACACATACACACACTCCTTGGAAAGACTGGCACAGATGTACCTGCTGTGCCCCCTTCTGCCTAGAATATAAGGTAGTTATCAATGCCACCAGACACTTCACAATCAGCTTCTCTGAGGCCCTTAACAAAGAGTGTCCAATTATACTGTGCAATATTCATACTAATACAAATGGTAGCAGTTCACCAAGATGGCTAGGCCTTCTGGAGTGGCCCACACAGTGTCACCAAATAAATATAAGTACTCTTAAAGGTCAGATACTTTCTACAAGGACCAGCCACAATAAAAGTTTTAAATATACTTAATAAATAATACAAGTACATGAAAATACTGAATATATATTCACAGTTAACCATGGAGTCCATATCACAGGAAATATTGAAAGGAATACTGATGGACAGACTCAGACAAATAAATAAAACAATGTCTAATCTAAGCTTCACTATATTCCTGACTGAATCTAAGAGAATTCTATTGTTCACAAATTATGTTACTTATTACCGCAAGGCACGATGCTGTGGGTAAGGGTCTTTCTAGTCAGGCTTCCCAAACAGAATACTCAATACTCTATCTAAAACATAATTTCCAAGAGGGCTGGCAGAATGACCTCATCTGGTCATCTGACTCTATGTTCTTACAGTATTCCCCTTTGAAGCTAAGCCAGGAAGTTAGCACAAATGGCCACAATACACATCCAAATGTTTATGGCAGTGCCTGGGGCCTCTCTTCCTTTCACTGAGCTAATGGACAAAAGCTCTTCTCCCAGACCCAGCATCTCCGGTCCTATTCAGCACTCTGGCATGCCTTTTAATGGTTTAACAGCTCATTTACATTTCCCTTATTTTTCTTAAAGTTAACCTCTGCTGCACCAGCTACAATAATACATCTACATTTAGGTTCATAGGTAGGTACTAGGCTATCTGCCCGAGGGCATTTATAAGCCTAGCCAGAGTGTGTCAGCTTTCGCCGCCCCATTGATTAGTTAACTGATCCTCTGTCAAGCAGAGACAATGAAGTGATCCCAGGGGTGTACTTTCTGTTACCCATCCACTCGTCAAGGTTTCTCTTGAAGAGTGTTAGTGAGGGGCTCTGCTTGATGTAATTTGGAATTTTGTTCCAAAGCATGGGGAGTCTCTGTGACAGGAATCTATCCCTCCAGCATGTTCTATTTATTGTTGTGGTGAGGTTTAGCTCAGTAGAGCATGTGGCTCACAGTGACTTGGATTTTTTTGGTGGAGCATGTCCATCAATTCTGAGTTGGACATGGCTTTGTAAGTCAGGCAGAGATCACCTCTGAGTAAGCAATATGCCACTGAGTACAGCCGGAGTTTTTTCAGTCGGGCTGCATAGGACATATGTTTGAGGCCAGTAATCCTCTTGGTGAGGTACTTTTGTGGTCTTTCCAGCTGTTGGAAGTGTCTTGTCAGGTACATCCCAAATGGGGCATTGTACTTTATGATGGGTCTAATGAGTGACGAGTAGAGGGGCACTATAACCTCTTTATTTCCAGATGCAAACCCTTTAGTAATTAGATGGGCCACACAGAAGGATTTCCTAACTACTATGGCAATGTGATTGTCAAAGGAGAGATTATGATCTACCTGGGTCCCCATATCTCTTATTACATCTTCTGTAAAAGGGGGCTGCCACCTATGTGGTAATTCGGGGGTGTTTTCTTTTTCCCAAACGGGATACCTACGCATTTTTTGGCATTAAGCTTGAGGCCATGACTTTGACACCAGGTGTCTGTCTCAGTAAGGCCCTTTTGGAGGATGTCCGTGTCAGCCAGAGAGTCAATTATGACTCCCAGTTTGCAGTCATCGGCGAACTTGGTTAGCCATAGTCCTCCTATGTTTGCCTGTAGTTCTGAGAAGTATACGCCGAACAGTATGGGTCCCAGGACAGAGCCTTGTGGGACACCACTTGTGACTGGTTTGAGTCGGACCTATAGCCCACTATTCTTACCCTGTGAGTTCTGTCTGTAAGCTAGTTGGCAACCCATCTTGTGACATAGGGGTTTATGTTCAGGCTGATGAGTTTTTCTGTAATACCCGAGTGGGGAATGGTGTCAAAAGCCTTGGCGAGGTCAAGGTAGGCTATGTGAACCACCTTTCCCTCATCTACACCCTTAGTGACTGTCTCGAAGAAGTCAGCCAGGTTTAGTAGGCATGATCTACCCTTAACAAAGCCAAACTGGGTTGGTTCAAGTGTTTGGAGGTTCCCAATGTCTTTGTTAATGAGTTCCACGATGATGCGCTCCATAGCCTTGCAGACTAGGCTAGTCAGGCTTATGGGGCGATAGTTACCAGGGTTAGTTGTGGCCCCTCCTTTGTGGAGAGGAATAACTGTTGCTGTGCGCCATTCTAGGGGCACATAGCCTGTGGAGAGGCTGAGGTTGAAAAGCCTGTTTAGGTGGGGGGGGTAGTTTGTTCTGTAGTTCGTGCAAGACGCAGCCTGGGACACCATCTGGTCCCATTGACGCTGTGTTTTTGGCATTTGAAAGGGCTGTTTTCACCTGTGCGTCTGTGATTTTTGGGACACTACACTTTTTCGGTATCATTGTGGGCCCTTTTGGAGGTGAGAGGGGGGTGAAGTTTGCACTGAATCTATCTGCCAGGATGTTGGCAATATCAGTAGGCTCAGTATATTTTGTGGTATTTTGCACTAGTTCAGTGCATACCTGTGAGTGCCACTTAGATTCTTAACATAGCTAAAGAAGGCTTTGTGGTTATCTTTTGAATCCTTGGCTATTTTTCTTTCAAAGTTAGCCTTGGATGATTTCATGAGGGACCTTAGTTTCTTACTGATACTGATCAGGAATGTCTTTCCTTCTTGGGATTTGCCTTCATTCTGAACTACTTTCCTACTTCTATTGTATAGCCTGTTTATTGCATAGGTCCACCAAACTGATTTCCTTATCTTAGAGGAGAGAGTCTTGGTTTTGCTTTGGATGGTATGATCCATGCATCTTTGTAGGTGCTCATAGAGTGCATTTGTAAAGGTTTCTGCATCTTGGGAAGCATTATCCTTCATCTGTCTTAAGTGAGGTGAAGTTTGCTTTAGAAATGGTTTTTACTGTGGTTTCCTTAGCTCGGGGTGGTGGTGGTGTATGGACATCCACAGTTATTAGTTTATGGTTTGATCTAACCAGTGACGGGTTGACCTCCAGTGTGGTACACCTGTCGCCCATGTTGGTGATGACCAGGTCCAATATGTTTTCACCTCTGGTAGGGGAGTTTTCCAGCTGATCCAGGGTGTTTGAGTTGATGAATTCCAGGAAGCGCTGTGCCTGGTAATTTGTACTCGAGTAATTTTCCCAGTGAATGGTAGGGTAATTGAAATCACCCAATATCAGGGTGTTCGGTAGGACCTTCATGTTTTCCAGTGTCTCCAGAAAGGTGGAGTGGTGATCCTGGTCATGGAGGGTGATCTGTAGCAGGCCACAATTTGCATTGCAGATTTGCCCGATGTCAGTTGCACATGGATGATCTCAGAGGTATCATGCTGCGCAACTAACCTGGAGGTGTAGATATCCTTGATTAATATGGATACACCCCCTCCTTTTGTGTTTCGGTCTGTGTTCTGTGGCCAAAACGTGTGGTATAAGTTGTAGCCCAGTAGTGCTGGGGTGCTCTCTGGAGCCTTGAACCAGGTTTCAGTTACTGCACAGATGTTGATGTTCTCCATACTGAGGAGTGCTTCAAGTGCATGCATTTTGAGATTTAAACTCCTGGCGTTGAGTAGCATAACCCACAGTTTTTTGTTAATTGTGCTGTTTACAGAAGTGTGTTTGACTTTTGAGCCTGGCCTAAAAAAGGCACTATGGGGCAGCAAGAGCCTTGGTCAGTATTCGAAAGCCTAGGGGTGAAAGGTGCAAGCCATCTCTTGTGAAGCAACGCAGCTTGTCGAGCATGTCCTCCCAGGCTGACAGACACTGGATCCCCTTTGAATGACACCAGAAGCTTAGCCAATTGTTGAAATTGATCATTTTTTCTTTATAATGAGGTATCATTCTTGGTGAGGGCAGGATGCTACTCAGGGTCAGGATCATACCAGCCTGGGCTACATGATCAGAGAGCTCTTCTATGTCACTTTTCATGTAGTCCAGGGAGGTATATCTCAGGTCATTCACACCAACATGAACAATGACAGTGTCTGGAGTGACCTGAGTGCTTGCGTTATGTGGCAGATTCTGGATCCCGACAGACAGCTAACAGTAACCTTCTGCTTGTCCAGCCTAGTGAGTGGGACATCAGTGTGCCTGACTATAGAGTCACCTATTACTAGTGTGTTAGGTATGTTATTTTGCCTTAAGGGCTGTGATTGTGCGGCACACTGATTTTGTGTTTTATGTGTTGTCTGGTTTGTGACGGGAGGTGCAGGTTGTTTGGGTGTCTGCTTTGGAGGTCTCTGATGCTTCTGCAGGTTTTTATTTAGAGCCTCCGACTATGATTTTGTGTATTTATGTGTATTTTTTGCCAGTGCTGTTTTAGTAGGTCTGTGTGTGGCTGGAGGTGTGGTGCAAGTGTTAAGCTTCTCCTCTTGCCTGTCTGTTCCAGTCTTGCGGGGAGACAGCTTAGCTTCCAGTTTGGCTGTATAATTGCATCTCTTGCATATGTTAGGGTTTTGTGGTAGGAGAAGAGGGTTGTCTGTGTACATGAGGCAGTTGTAACATTGCCTCAGGATACCCAGATTCACCAGCTGGACTGGAGAGTGCACTTGAAGTTGCTCTTTGGTCATGCTTGAATAGTAGGGTGAGCTGCTTAGTCGCTTGGTTGGTGAGGGGTGAATAAAGAGCCTTGCCCTGCTGGGCAATCAGTGTCAGGGTATATTAGTGCTTGCTATTAGGTCCGAGCAAGTGCTGGGCTGTAAGATGCTTTTTGAGTGCTTAGGTTGAGAGTTAGACTAGTTTTAAGGGAAAAACTGAAGAGGAGACTTAGTGGAGCCAGGAATAATTTAACCGTAGCTAACCGGCACTGCCCGCAGTTTTTATAGTAGAGAAATGAAAGAGATAGAAATTAGCCCAAAATGGCCAATAAACTATTAACTTCTGGGCTGGAACCACTCCCCTAGGGAGAGATAGGTTGCTCAAAGCTCCCCTTTCTCACAGGTGAACAGAAAAACTTCCGTCTATCCAAGTAAGGTATGGGCAACTCAGAAACTAGTATCACAGCACTGAATTCAGCACTAGCCTGAAAACTGGACTATACTAGCTTAGAAAGGTGGGAAGCAAGGAATTTTTTTTTTTGTTTTTACGAAAAGATAAAGCAAAACCAGTAAAAAATAAACTTAAAACAGCTTTAAACTACAAACGATCAGAAAAGGCTATCACACTTTAGTGTGTAGCCTACAACAGTTAAACAAATTATTTAAACAAAAAACAACTTTTTAAAAGTGCAGGCAGTCAAATAAGTACAATATGTGAAAAAAAACAAGCTTTTAAATCACAATAATTGCTGGAAAATCTGCTTTTAGGCAGAAAATAGTTAAGTACAGCAAGAAAATACAGAAAACTGATAATCACTCCAAAGTCTCTTTTCTAAGCTAGAAGGCTTGTATCAGTTCATAGGGTGGTACTAGGCTATCGACCCTAGGGCCTATACAAGCCTAGCCATAACAATTCCCTGGCTATTTCTTCCCTCACTATTTGAAGAGGGCCAAAGAGGCGCTCTACTTGACATGTATGGGTAGTCTATTCCAGAGTCTGGGGAATCTCTGGGTCAGGAACCTATCCCCCTCTAGCATGTTTTGTTTATTGTGATGACAAGGTTTAGATCCCTGGAGTATGTGGCTCTGAGGGATTGAGATTTCTTTAAGTGTAGCATGTCCAACAGCTCTGGATTGGTACTGCATGTAGACTGTTATGGCCTTTTCCTTAGATGGCACTAACCATCATTATGTTGATAATGCACTTCCTACTCTATGCGTTATCAGTAGGGCAGCTGATAAGACACTGTGTTATTGCTGATGTGTAACTCATGTCACGACACTTGTCTTTGGCTCCCAAATGTTTTCATGCCAGTTGTGCTATTTAAACCTTCGGTTCATCTTTATTTATTCTGATTAAACTGCTCGAAGGAATCCAAGATCAGACACAATGTTTTGTCACTTTCATTATCTTAAGACTTGTCCAGGTTCATATTCCACTTTCTCCTGACCCTGAATCTGTCTCTTCTGATACACATTATTTTCTTCACCTCAAGACTCGGTTACTTTAATTCATTGTACCTACAACCCAGCTATAGACAGCCTACTCGAGTGCAACCTAACCTAAAAGTAGTCCAACATTTAAATAATGTAAAATTAACGCACATATGAATAAGTAACCTAAAAGGAGCCGATATCTAACTCGAACAACTAAATAATGCCTAAGCTCATGGAACAATACATACCTCTAGACTTTTGGCAGATTTCCTCCAAGGATGTAGCCAGCAAAGCATTGCAAGTTCAAGGCCTGGGTCAGCTGAAAATTCTTGTTGTTGTGTGATCAGTGTTCATGTCTCCATATTCTTTTCTGTCCAACAACAGGGTATAACTGCTTGTGGTAAAATTGCAACTTTATTTGTATGAATCCTTTTTGGTAAGTCCAAACACTTCAAAGATAAAACTGTAGAATAAAACTATTTAAATTTTAAGGCTTTCTAGAGCTACCCAGTAGGTTAGTTACAGGAAAGATGGTAAACAAGCGCAGATGTGGTCTTTTAAACCAGAAAGTTGAAAGAGACAGACAAACTGTCCAAATGGTCAATAAACTACAATTTCTGGGCCAAAAACCTCTCCTCTTGTTATAGACAGGCTACCTAGTGCTTACCACTCCCACTGATAAGCTAGAAGGCTTCCGTCCAAGACAGAAAGGCTTGTGGGGCTCAGAAGCTTACTAACAATCCTGGATACAGCAACTCTGTAACCGTACTAGGCTAGTTATAGGAAAGGTGGGAAACAGGCACAAGTGAGGCTTTCAAACCAGAAAGTTGAAAGAGATGGAAATAAATTGTCTTCATTTCAGCAGGTGCACTGCTGATACATTTCAACACAAGCAAACTCACAAATACATTTTCAGCACAGTTTGATACACAAATGAAATGCAGTTCTAATACATTTTGTAACACAAGATAAATCATTCTTTACTATGCTGGCATTTTCCCATATCATCATACCAGTGACATTTAAAGACACTTTAGAAAGCATCATTGTATTAAAATGTTATTATTACCATATTTTATGTGTAACACCTTCTTAGTTAAATGTTTAGTTGCAGCTTTTGTGTTACATGTTTAACAGCTCGTTTACATTTGAGCTTTTGTGCTACATGTATACTCTGTTTGACAGGTTGAACCTTTATATAAGATTTTATTTATGTTTTCTACAATTGTCTCTTTGGCCTACTGTTTAATTTTTCAACTTTTTAGAAGCTAATTTCTTGTTTTTATTAGTACTGTATTGATTATGCTTATTTTTTCATTTGCTGTGTAATGTGTACTGTATTTTATAATTTATATTACTTGTTAGAGCTTTTCTCCTTGGGCCTCCTCTGAAAAAGGGCTACTCAGCTCAGTCAGACAAACCTGGACAACAAATGTAAAATAAAATAAAATAAAATAATAAATAAATATAGTTGTTTATTGTCATATCCATTTGAGCTTATGTCACATTACAAAACTTGTTCTTCTATTGAAAGCCCTCAAAAAACCCTCAATACCCCCCTAAAACCTATTAATTTAATACTAATACACAACAATATATACATCTTCAAATATTGAGGTTTTACCCTCATAATAGGAATAAAGGTCTCCAACTGACAGCCACACTCACAGACTTAAATAAATCTAAAACAAATGTTATCCATGCTAAGATGCATGGTGCAGCCTGTGCTTCTACTAAGTGATAACTGGTTTTGTCTTATCTTTATAGCTCTCCCAGCTGGGAAAATCCCTGAATGCTTTCTGTGAACATTGTCTCCTAGCCAGTCCCCCCCCCCCCACAGCCAACCACTCTCTACCAGATTGTAATTAATTTCTCTTTATCAGATTGTCTCTATGGGGACATGAGAACCAGACAGCCAGTTTCTCATTATCAGGCTGTCTCCATGGAGACATGAGAACCAGGCAGTCAATTTCTCTTTATCAGATTGTATCCATGGACACATGAGGGGCAGAAACAGAACTGTGACTAAACATATAGTCATTTGCTAGATAACAGCCTCATAACATTCAATATTCTTTTTCATGTATTTGCTTTTTCTTAAAACTTGTTAATTAATCAAAGGTTCTTAATCATGTCATTCCCCAATGAAAGAATGAGAAAAAGCACATTAATTTTTCTTTTATGTTCTTTTAACCAAGTTTTTTTACATTGCAGTGCTTACATTTTTTAAAATGAACAAGAAGGAAGAGAGAATGGAGAAAGAAAGGGAAAAAATAACGCCACCTATTTACAATCCTCATTACACTTAAAAATAGCTGAGAAAACTTTACTTTATAGCACGTAAAGAAAACCATACACCAGAAAAATAGCACTGTTAAGAAAAATATGTTTTCTTTGCTTAAAGTTAACTTTCTCTGGTCTCTTCCCCTCCCCAAAGAATTTTCCAAACATTAATGACATGGAGTAGGGCATATACTTTAGAGTTCTCCACAAGTCCAACAAATTCTGAAAAAATCCAATATTCCAGATTTTCTTGTTCTGTTATATTTTACAAATATAATTATTGCACTGCAATCCACATTACCTGTTTTATTACTGTTCATCTCCATCTCCCAGTTCCTGTCTCTGCTTCATTTCTAATATACTCTCGATTATTCTAGTCCACTCTTGTGCTCCCTTCCATTAAACAGTAGACATGGTTTCACATGTATAGTCTCTCTGGGGTCTTAACTGTCATAAGAACAAGAAGCAGAATCTCCTTCTGTTTCACAGCTCACTTTTATTTGGACAAACATTTGTATTTCCTCCTTAGCATGTACCTTACCAAAAAATAATTTTATCCCTCCAGGGAAGAATAATTTGAAGACAGCTGGGTACAGCAGTTTGAATCTCACACCTGCATCTCGACATTCCCTGGATAGTGGAATAAATGTATTCCTCTTCTCCCCTGGTATACAATGAGTAATCATTCTCCACAAACTCTGCTGTCTCCCACTTTTAGTATTTTGCCCTTCTGCCACAGTTTTGTCAGAATCAACTCCTTCTGCTAATAGGATTGCATCTTTACTATTAAAGGTCTAGGTTGCTTCTTCACAGCCATGTTTGGAGCATATACACAATGTCCACATTCAGCACGTCTCCTGATTCGGAATACCAGTCCAGTTGCTTATTTTTGCTTTCATAAAATTAATGCAGTGACAGCCTGTTCCTTCGAGCTTCTATGGTATAGCTGAAAATCTCAATTTTCCCTATGTGCTCAGTCCTTTAATTCTATTATTTTTTTAAACATCTCCTCCTGAGTAGTCTCATATTCAGCTAGCCTTTTCTTCACTTCAACCTCCTATTTTGAAGCTTTATCACTTCATCTGAATATCTGTTAAAAGCTTCTTCCATTTTTCCAGCCTTTTGTTGTTTGTGTTGATATACTCCATCAGTGTTTCATTTATTTTAACCAGGTCTGTGTGCAGTCATCGTATATCTTCCTGTAGGTTACTGGAAATCATGTCTGGAGATTGCATTGCTTTTTGCTGAACAGCTAAAGAACTTTCCCCAGTCAGCATTTCTTCCTCACTTTTTGTAGCTGATTTTTTCAAGTGCTCTGTATTTCTTTTTCCCTGGCATCCAGGCAGTACTCTTACTAGCCAGTTACTGAAATTTACCCACAAACACAAAAATCTACTGGCCTTTTCTGTTGAGTTTCTGTTTTCACACTGGAAGAGCTAGAGTCAAAACGTTAGTCAATATGCAGCCATCTTGGAAAAATTAATCTGAACACATATTCTGTCCAACTTTAACACTCTAACAGCCGTTTACTCACTGACAGACCACATCTTTAAAAACACTGAGCAATGTAAGGCTACAGTAGCCAACTTTTTAGATCATCTGAACCTGCTGACCATATTATGTTGCTGCAAAAATTGCCAGACACAGGTTTCTACATGGAAGGGGTACATTGGTTTGAAAACTACCTTGGAAATAGTACTTTCTGGGTTACTGGATCTTACAATGCCACTCAGACTTGGAGCATAACACAAGGAGTCGCACAAGATTCAATCCTCTGGTCCTCTGTTATTCTCACAGTATATTAGTTATCTACCCTGGCGTCTGTCTCAGATTAACTGTATAATGTACGCCGATGACACTGTTCTTCCATCAAAAAGTCATTCATTCTGCACAGTGAACTTCAGAAAGATTTTGAAACAAAATGGAAATGGTTTTGTAAAAATGTATTGTCCAACAATGCAGAAAAAAACAACAGTGATGTTATATGGCTCCTTTAGGAAACTAAGTAACATTCCTAACTTCAACAATACAGATCCTCTGGGCAGCCCTCTTGCTATCATTACTCATCAAAAGTACCCAGGACTAATTTCTGGCCTAACGTATCATTCCATCAGTACACAGATGCTCAGGTCAATAAGTTATTAACTCCATTTCAGATATCATACAAAATATCTATGGCATTGACCACTGAGGTTAGGTTAGCCATTGCCATAAATGTACCCCTCCCCAGACATGTCTATATTACATAATCAAACTTTTAAAAGTTTGAAAGTCATATGGTTGACACCCTATGATCGAACTTTCAAAAGTTCAAAAATATAATAGAAAAATAAACCAAAGAAAAAACCTAACTGAATGGTTTAAGCAGGGGGCAATCATCCCTGTATGCACCAACCCCCCCGTGCTTTAAATATACCATCTCTGAGATCGCAGTACAGTGAAGAAAAGGGAAATCTTCCCATTCCACACTGTACGGAGATCTCCATTTAAATGTTCAAACTTACATATGATGTTCAAACATTTAAGAGTTCGACAACGTGATATAGACCCCCCCCCCCAAGACTGGAGTACTGCATTTCTTTAACTGCACTTTTGTCTGCACACAATATTGTCATTATCATTTAGTCAGCAGAGAATAAAAAAAAACATTATGAACTCACCATAACATTCCATCTGTATTGTCCATTTTCATTCTTCCTCAACAGTTCGGCTCAGATTTGATCCTTGGATCTGACTCAACTGCTTCTTCCAGATCACAGAATACTTGAACTCTCAAGCTCCTCCCTTTAAAAACAATTCCCCACCAACCTAGCATCCTTCAGATCTAGTTTGCTGCCCATGGAGTTATTTATTATTCATAGCACAGTGGGAACTAAGAAAGAAAGGAACGGGATCTGGAGCTCAAATCAGGACAGAGGTTCCTTCCATACTCTATAATCTTTCCAGGAGTAAAACGGGGGGGGGGGTAGGAGAAAATGGCAACACAGTTGAAACGTTATTGTGAGTACATAACGTTTTTATCTGATGTTGTCATTTTCATTCGTCCTCAACAGTTTTCACAGAGTCCCCATCTAGCTAAATCCTGCGAGGGCCCTAAGGAAGGATATTCCAGAGAGCAGTTGAGCCAAAAGCAGCTCTTCCCATAAAGACCAG
This sequence comes from Protopterus annectens, assembly GCF_019279795.1. Lineage (NCBI taxonomy): Eukaryota > Metazoa > Chordata > Ceratodontiformes > Protopteridae > Protopterus > Protopterus annectens. Next base: position 1,294,133,122 of record NC_056747.1, read on the forward strand.
ATCCAATTTGTAAGGAGTGATAAAGGCATGAGGATTAGCCTAAGTTACAGCTGCACAAATATCATCCAAGGAGGTTCTAGACAAAAAGGCAGAAGAAGCTGCTATGGACCTCATGAAGTGGGCTACTGGAGACTTTGGTAAAGACAAACCTATTTTTCCCTGTCGCTGTTGACCAGCATCCTTCACCCACCATATCTACTACTGTCTATTACCTAAACTGAGGAATCTAACCTTTATCCTCCCCGTGCAACAGTCCCTCTAAGAAGAAAAAAAAAAAGAAACTGTCCAACCTGCCTGTATTGTCCTCCAGTGGGAGACTGCCCTGTCACTGCTGACCAACATCCTTCACCCACCATATCTACTACTGTCCATTACCTAAACTGAGGAATCAAACCTTTATCCTCCCTGTGCAACAGTCCCTCTAAGAAGGAAAAAAAAAGAAACTGTCCAACCTGCCTGTATTGACCTCCAGTGGGAGACTGCCCTGTCACTGCTGACCAACATCCTCTACTACTGTCCATTATATAAACTGAGAAATTGAACCTTTATCCTCCCTGTATAACAGTCCCTCTAAGAAGTCGTCGTCAACACAGTGTGGGCCAGTCATGCAATGTATCAAATTACTGCAGCCTAGTACGAACCACACCCTAAGCTAGCTATAGTCTGCAGCTGTTTATGGTGGGATGGGTCGGGAATGGTCCTCATACTTGTAAGCTAAAGGAAGAAAACGACATCATGTGGAAAAGGAAGGCTTATATATAAGGCATGAGTTGTCAAAATGGAGTTATTACAGATGAAGTTAAAGACGAAAATGTTTGGTGATAAGTGTTATTGACTGCTGCTATTTTTGCATGTTTGCACATACTCGTGGATTGCTTTGAGTGGATTAAAGCCTTTAAAACCTTTCCTGGACCGGATTCATTTGTGCCTGGGGATAGTGGTGTTTTTGTTCTTACTGCTGACCAACATCCTCTACTACTGTCCATTATATAAACTGAGAAATTGAACCTTTATCCTCCCTGTATAACAGTCCCTCTAAGAAGAAAAAAAAAGAAACTGTCCAACCTGCCTGTATTGTCCTCCAGTGGGAGACTGCCCTGTCTCTGCTGACCAACATCCTTCACCCACCATATCTACTACTGTCCATTACCTAAACTGAGGAATTGAACCTTTATCCTCCCTGTGCAACAGTCCCTCTAAGAAGAAAAAAAAGAAACTGTCCAACCTGCCTGTATTGTCCTCCAGTGGGAGACTGCCCTGTCACTGCTGACCAACATCCTTCACTCACCATATCTATTACTGCCCATTACCTAAACTGAGGAATCATACCTTTAGCCACCCTGTGCAACAGTCCCTCTAAGAAAAAAAAAAGAAAGTATGTGTTCCTAATACAACAGACTGTGCAAAATCTAATTCTGTTTAGATACTCCCTAGTTAGGACGACCAGCAGCCAAAGCCTTTCCTTAACATCTTGCATACCCTCTCCCTCTTGCATACCCTCTCCTCTTGTGTCCTCTGTTTTTTTCTCTTTTTTTAACAGAAATCCTTCCCCCCTTGTACTTTCCCAGACCTGCTACCTTCTATAAGAAGTTATTCTTTACTATATAACAGTTGTCCACTAGGTGGTGACCTTCTCCCAGTCTTACCCCACTGACTCAAAACACATGCCTTAGGCTTGCAGTTTTTATATAAATTGTAGAACTGCTACCCCAACATCTTTTTTCCTTCTACCTGTACTCTAATTCACTTATTTTTCCCTGCCTACTATCCATACTACCTAGGCCATTACCTACTACCCATCCCCAAACTTACCTTACCAATTCAGCTCTCCACTGATAGTTTTTCCTTAGGCTCTTTCCTTCAGTGGCTCTACCCGCTCCGTTCGCCCTCCGGGCTCACTCTGCTCCCCTACCCTACCCCCAATTCCCATACACCCCCAGTGCATTTACCTTTATAGTCACTTGAATCTCCTCCCCATCCCCTCAGCCAATCCCATTTCTTTGCCCCTCCCCCTCCCAGTTGCAATTGAATTGGTTACCCCTCCCCTTCTCTATCCCTTACCTGACTGCACTCTCAGATATACTCCTCTTCCTTTCATCTCCAAACTCTCTACCATTTACTCTGTTTCCTTCTCTAAACCTATCCTACTCTTAACCATGACTCTTCCACTTCAACTCACCTCCTCTACATGTATTCTCCTCCTAATAACTTTCTATAATGCAACGACCTGTTCCTCTACCAAACTACCCCCCTCATTCTCCCTCCCCTCCTCCTCCACTCTCTCCCTTCCCCACCCTTTGACACTCCACTTTTACTTCATATCCCAATGCCTACTTCAACCAAACCCATTTCATTACTTTAAATTAAAACTAACAATTTCTCTAAAGCCTCTTGCTACCAAATCAAAACTGTATCTCCCTCTAATTTCATGTCACAATCCAAAGTTTTTCCTACTCTCTCCCTCTTCTTGGCTTGCTCTAGCAGGTGACATCCACCCCAACCCTGGGCCCACAACCAGTAATAATCTCTCTCCCCCTACCTCCTCAATTAGAAACAGCCACAAATACATCAAGTTCATTACCATTAATGCCCAGAGTATAAATATCAAAATAACAAACTTCCATGCTTGGCTAAACCACACTGTACCTGATTTAGTAACAGTCACAGAAACATGGCTAAAACCCCACATTACTAACTCTGAGATTGCACCACCTGGCTTTCAAGCTCTTTGATTCGACTGCCAAAACAAAAAAGGAGGTGGAGTAGCCTTAGTCTGCAACTGCCTGCTGAATCTCTGTCCTTACCAGAATCCCATTCCTCAGTTCAATAATGCCGAACTAATCATAGGATTCCTCAAAATGAACAACTTTAAAGGTATCTGTTTTATAGCCATCTATATTCCCCCTGGTGACAACACTTCCACCCTAGAGAATGTTCTCTTATGGGCCTCAAACAGCATCAAACTTGAGACTTATATTCTAGGTGATGTCAACATCGACTGGAATAAAATTAATAACTATACTCCCACTCTATCTATCAAGCTTTACAATTTTACTCAAATAATAAATGACATCACCAGACCTAATAAAAATAACCCCCCTGGGTTCATCCTGGACTGGATCTTGGTCAGCCATCCTAATATGATCTCTGACACTAATATACTACCTCACTCAGTAAGTGATCATCTCCCGGCCTTTATTCACCAAGCTGCCCAACATCTCCCTCACCAACACCAATATGCACACACTCGTAACCCCACTAACTTCAACCCTTCTATATTTTCTTAAACCCTTAAACTAACAAATTGGGATATTCTAAAAACTCTTCCTCTAGATGAAGCCTTAGAAGTCTTCAATACTACCTTCCTTGGAATCCTAAACACCCAAGCCCCACCTCGAACAAAACAAATAAAATACAACTCTGCCCCTTGGCTAACTAAGGATACTAAATCTCTTATGCTACAAAGTGATAAATATGGAAACTCTACAACAAAAATAAACACCTAGCTACCCTCCTTCAATTTAAGCAACTCCGCAATCTAAGCAAAAAACATATCACAAAAGATAAAAAAATCATACTACACCAAACTACAGTCTACCCACTCAAAAAATCCCCAAAAATTCTGGAATTCCATCAACTCTCTTTTACACCCTGGTACTAAATCCAATCCCTGTCCCAACAACAATAAGACTGACACAGAAATAGCAACTCTTTTTAACTCCTTCTTTGCCAACTCTATAGCTGTACTTACTAAAACCTTCACCAAATCCACCACTCCCCTACCCCTAAGTCCACTTCCTCCTCCTCTCCCCATTTCTGCTCTGCTAAACCCCCCTCCCACTTTTTATCTAAAACTTGTCTCTACCTCCTGTATCAAAAAACTTCTTTCCAAACTCAAGCCATGCTCCAATTCCCCAGACAATATCCCCTCACTCTTTCTCAAGCTCAATGCAGATGGTATCTCAAGTGAGCTGTCACTACTGCCATGCATTTGGTGAACACCCTAGGGGCTGTGGTGAGACCAAAGGGCAGAGCATGAAATTGGTAATGACTAGCTCCCAGATGGAAGCATAGATGACTCCTCAATGCTTTGTCCATTTTTATGTGGTAGTATGCATCTTGGAGGTCTACGGAGCACATCCAATTGTCTTTCCCTAATAGAGGGAGTATAGACTGCAGTGTTACCATTCGGAACTTGGCCTTCTGTACGGATTCGTTTAGTTTGCTGAGGACCAAAATGGCCTCCAGTTCCCTGTTCATTTTGGCACTAAAAAGAATCTGGAGTAAGTTCCGAATCCTATCTGGTCTGTAGGGACGATTTTGATGACTCTCTTTGAAAACAACTTTTGAACGTCTATAGTTGCTTGATCCCTGTGATTGGGTGGAAGAAAGAAGGGTATGAAGTATCCTCTGGTGATTATTCTCTGTACCCACTTGTCTTGGGTGATGTTGAGCCAGGCTTCTGGATACAAAGATAAGCGACCCCCAACTGGCTCCAGAAAAACGTAGCCTGGCCCCACATAAAGAGCACTCATAGGGATGGCTGCGAAAGGAATTGTGGCCCCCCTGGTTTTGCGGACCCCCTGCCTCTAGGGCATCTACCATTAGCTCCTCCTCCTCCCCTGCCTCTGAAGGAGGAATCATGCTGTGCATCCAGGAAAAATCTCTGGGACTTCTAGAACTATATTTTCCCACCTCTCTGACCCTTGGGATATGGTCTAGAAAGGACGGTAAAATATACTCCCATGGCAGAGAGAGTTTTCCCTTCCTGTTCACACCTAGTGAGTGTATCTTTTACCTGTGTTCCAAACAAAGAGGAACTGTCAAAGGGGGCGTCGGTAAAAGTAGATTTGAAGGGCTCCACAAAATTACATAAGCGCATCCAGGAGTGTCTCCTAAGGGAAACTCCTGAACCCGCTGCCCTACTCGCCCCATCTGCTGCGTAGGAGATCAGACTCATGGAGGAGTTAACAATGGAGTTTAAGGTAGACAACTGAGCAGTAACTTTCTCAGACACTCCTTCAGCTGATGTACCTTGGAGAGTATCTCCTAGCTCCTTTAGGAGATCTCTCTGAAGGCTAGTAAACTGTGTGAGATAGTTCAACAATCTAAGAGTAAAAGCCGCTGAAGAGAAGATATGCTTGCCATATCTATCCATCGTTCGAGACTCCTAGTTCCTTCTTAGTGGCCACCGCCACTACCATGGCATCTACAGGCACACATTTAGTCAAGAATTCTTTCTCTTTAGGGGCCAAGAGAAATTTGTTCGGTCTTCTGGGGACTAATTCCACAGAATCAGGAGTTTCCCCACATCTTCCGACTAACTAGGTCCAGAAGTTCATCAAAAGGTGGAGACACCTAAGAGGCTGAAGGTTGAGAACCGAAAGCCTTCAGGTACACTGACTCCTAATCAGAAGGGTTGACAGTGAGCCAACTGCCTCTCTGCTTCAGGATCTCTAAGATATCTACAAAGGAGATATCATCAGAGGATGACCTGGGGGACCCTTCTGACTCCTAGAGTTCAGTGTTTGAAGTGATGGACTTATCCGAGGAGTCTACATGCTTCCTTTTGCATGTCGTCTTCTGAGGGGGCTCCTCAGAAGGGTATTCTGGGGAGGTCTCGGAAGACTGGGGCCTCCCAATGGGGGCTCCTGAGGCTGGGTGTCTCTGCTGTCAAGAGAGAAATGGTGCTGAGACAGAGGTCGGTGCTTGAGGGGGAAGAGTATCGGTACCCTTGTACAGAGCTGACGGCTGAGACAGCATGCTCCTCATCATCTTGAATGCCGATCTCTCCGATTCCAAGGACAGCCCCAGTTCCGAGGAAATGGATGTAGTCTTCAGCTCCAAAGCGATCAGCTCTGAGATGGATGTAGGGTCCGAGCTCAACCTAGCTGGTGCACTGAGAGGTAGGCTCGGCACCAAAGAGGTTTGGGTCTAAGTGTCCCTGTTGGGGCCAACTGGTGAGCTTTGGCTCCTAGCCACCAAGGACAGCACTGAAGGTGTCGGAGAGTAACTCGGCTCTGAGACAGCCACAAGGGGAGCTGGAACCGAGGGTTCCACAACAAGCAGCACCAAAATCTCTGGCTCTGAAGGGCCAACATGGCTCGGAGGAGGAACCACAACAGGGAGAATGGTCTTAGATGGCTCCAGGACCGACTGGGTCGGAGCCAGCAACAATTTAGGTAAAGCAGATGACTTCAAAAGTCTAAGCACTATTCTCTCTACATCCTCTTCCGAAAGGCTCTTGGAGGATCTGGATGACAGGGTAAGCAACCTAGATCTCTGGAAAATGGGAGATCATAAAGTTGGGGAGACTAGCAAAAGCTTTCTAGACCGGCTCCAATGCAATTTCTCTGTAGTCGGCTCTGAAAGACTTGGGGCTGACACTGCAGTGTCAACATCGATAACCTTGTCTGGCTCCGAGGACAGTGGAGTCGAAGAGTTTGAAGGCTTATCCAATTTTAAAGTTTTCTGAGGAGGTTCAGACAATATAGTCGGAGCAGGAGAATGTCTCTTGGCTGACTTGACCTACTCTTTCTTTGATGAGTGAGACTTAGAGGAGGAAGAGCTGGCTAAGTCCTCCTCAAAGGAAGGCTTAAGCTGACCTTTCAGTATTAATTTGTTCTTTCTTTCTTGGAGAACTCTGGAGCTGAAAGAGTGACAGAAAGAACAGGTTTCCTGTAGGTGAATAGCTCCAAGGCAGTAAATGTAATTACTGTGCCCATCAGTAATCGACACTTTTTGGGAGCACTTAAGGCACTTTTTAAAACCCAAAAGTTTATGATCTTTGGATTCCTTCAACATGACTACAAAAGGAAGTTCTATGAAACAGAAGAGAGGACAAGGTGCTCTAACTTAAATGGGCCTCGCCCTTTAAGAAGCTACACACAAAAACAACCGAGGACTGGGTCCTCTAACTTAAACGGGCCTAGCTCCGCTAAACTAACTCGCACACAGAGGAGAAACAACAGAGACCTAGGTCCTCTGACTTAAACGGCCCTAGCCCTGTTGAGGAAAAGTCAGAAAGTTAAACAAAGGACTAGGTCCTTTAACTTAAACTGACCTAGTTGTGGAAACAGGAAAGAAGCTAAGTCAGAAAATACCACAAAGTAAATCTTAAACAGCAGGCAAAAACTAGTTAATAATAGAAAACGACACTGCACACAATATACTATACTACTGAAAACTAGAAAAAAGCAAGGTCCTAGCCCAAACACAGACCTACGCTAATAGGAATTATGTCAAAAAAATAGTACACAGAAGGATACCACAGAGAGAACAAAAACGGGCCTAGAACACCAACAAGTTCTCAACACTAACTATGAAAATTTAGCAAAACACACTGCTATAAACTACCTATGAAAAACTATTACTAAGACTAAGTAAACTAAGCTATCTTAGTTGAAGAACTATCAATAAAACTACAATAATAATGAAAAATATGCAACTTAGCCATGACCAAGCAAGAAGCACTTCTGAACTTGTAGACACAGCAAATGAATTACTAGTGCACTATGAGATATCTACCTTGCCACGAGCCAACTACGAGATGTTAAGCTTTGTAATTAGCTGAGTCGGAGCCGATGATCGGCTCCGAACCCATATGTAAGAATGAAGGTGAGATAGGACTACAGAACATCTTCTTATTATTATTATTATTATTATTATTATTATTATTTATTTATTTATTTATTTTATATTTGTTGACCAGGATGGTCCGACTGAGCTCACTAGCCCTTTTTCAGCAGAGGCCCAGGGAGAAAAGCTCCACAGTATACAAGTCATTAAAAGCATTAGAATTTCACAGTAGTTACATAGAAAGTATATTAGTTAATGCAGAGGTAATTAGTTAAGAAGCTTCATTGTTTTGAAATGTAAGTATTAAACAATATAAGACAATAATACAGAAAAAGCAGCAAAAATTATAAGTAACAGTAGATGTTTCTAATAAATAATTGCGATCAGAAGAGGAAATGAGATCGGTAGATGTAAAGGTAAATAGTATGCAGAAGTTATAGTTCATCATCGGAGGTAAAAGAGGACATACTGATAGTAAATAGTAAGGTAGAGTTTAGCAAGGTAGAATTTACTGAAGTATGCTATCGATGTAGCTGCCTCCATGGTGTGGTCTCTTATAGTGCCTTGAAACTATTTATTATACCCACCACAGCAAAAGACATTATGATGCGCCAGCCATTTACAGACTCTTGATTTACTGGTAGGTCTTGTTTTCTTTTTTTTAATGAGACAAAAAAAGATCAGGCTTTTCTGAACTGATAATTCTACTAGTATACTATTTGTATTGTGTGTCTACATCTAGCCTGTACAGAAGATGCTCAGATCCATTCTGGTAATTTGGATATTAAGACTGGTATGCACTGATTACTTACATCTCTTATAATAAAAGACTGATTTGTCTGCAACTATGTAATAATAAGTATAGAAAAAGATATGCTTGAGGCAACTGGCACCCTGGACAACCGCTAAATCAACCCCTCAAACAACCATACAGCAGACAAACTTTTAAATGTTTACTGACAATCATGCTGACTTATTGGGAGTGCCAGATTTCCCTTCTACAGAGCCAAATGTACCCCAATATCTCTCTGGGGGTAGCCACTCCCCCTTAGTCCAGCTTGAAGTAACGTACGTCACACACCGGAGATTATAACTTTGAAATATTGCTGTCAGAGGGAATATCAATCAGAAAATACATTTTCTATGAAATATATTTTATATCTATTTTATCTGCTGATACAAAGGAAATTAAGTTAATTATCTAAACATAAAGTTCAAAGCTAGATGAGGCAGAGGCACATTTTTCTTTTTAAGAAGGACTTAACAGGGGATTCTGTGCAGCAGTCCAATAGCCAAATCTCTTCCACTTTTGTAGCATCCTTTGTACAAGGTCTCCTGCCTTCTTTAATGATGCTTAATAACTGAATATTAAAAGGTCTGCTATTGGGAATCTCAGGATGACAACTTCAAAGTTTTGAGTCTAGCTATTAACACCTGATCTGGTTCTTGTGTAAATTATGAATCAAACTGAAGCAAACTTGAGGGGTAATCAGATACATTAGCAGACAGTATCATAGCTGTCTCAGACAAAAGGCAGGCATTATTTAGGATTCAAATGACTTTTTCTTATGTGGTTTAAGCGTCTTCCGATTCATAGAAAATGGAGGAAAAGCATACATTAAGGTCTGAGTCCATAGAAAGGTACAAACAGATCTCATTTAACCTGTGTACTGGAAAATGAGGATAGTGTGGTTCATATTGATATGAAAGTGACTTTACTGAGAAGAGCAAAGGAGGATTTTTAAAGCCCCATAAACTACCTTTATCTCCTTTAGGTACATGCTAAATGACGCTTCTATGCATGACAAATTTTTTTGATGGTCTCCCCAAATGTAATCCAAAGAACCTGTTTTTGGATATTGAACTCTAGATGGATGAAGTAATGTCATCTGTACTCCTTTCTTCCTAAGGTTGGTCATTATCTAATATCAATCAGTCCATTAATGTGCCAGTATTCTTTCCTAAATTTGTTAACAAGGGTGAATACATGTTACATTTATTGGACATTCACAGACAATTATGTTTTTACCTAAACAGAACAAAAGACATCTGAAAATCTGACAAATTGTTTGTCTCATTTACAGAAGTAAAATTGGGAAAGCCAGTTGCCAAAGTAACTTTAACCAGATGACTGACTGATTGCATTTCATTTATTTATAATAAACTGGGCATTAATTTACCAAAACCGTTAAAGGCCCACTCAACTAGATTCATGGCAACTTCCTTGTTTTTTCAATCTAGAATGTCCATGGATGATATTTGCACAGCAGCAACTTGGGCCATCATCCATACCTTTGTTACTCATTAGAAATTGGATTTGGTCTCCAAGAGTAGAGCATCATTTGGTTCAACGGTGCTCAAGAATATCCTTCCTTGAGTCCAACTGGGATCTTAGGCAGCTGGGGGCTCTGTCCCATCCGTTGAGGATAGAATGAAAATTGACAACATCAGATAAAGAAGTTAAGTACTCACCATAATGTTCCATCTGTGTTGTCCATTTTCATTCTTCCTCAACTCCCCACCCACCAACCCCAATCCTTTGAAAACTTCTGTAAGAATAAGCGATTAATGGACATTACTGTCATTTTACTGAGCTCCAGATATAATCTTCTTCCTATTTGTCTGCAAATATTTCCTTTAAATAAAACAGCAAACAAGATCTGAGGTACTCAGATTGGAGCATCATGCGTAAGGGAGAAGCTCAAGAGTTTTTGCTTGCCATGAGCTTTAGCAACAGCTGAGTCATATCCGAGGGATCAGATCTGAACCCATCAGTTGAGGAAGAATGAAAATGGACAACACAGATGGAACGCTGTGGTGAGTACATAACTTCTTTTTTTATGATGTGAGATAGTATGATAATCTGGAAAGTATTCAGATGTTATTTCAGTTGCATATTATGGGTCATTAGAGTGACATGCTTTTATATTTTACCTGCTATTACAAACAAATCTGTTTAAAAATATTCCATCTGTCTCTGTGTGGGGGGTAGGATAATCCCTGCTGCACATAACAAACCATGGAAATAAAGAGTTACATACTTACCATAACTTGGCATCTGTGTTATCCTATGTCATTATTCCACAAAGAAGGGTCTTGGATCCGATATCGGATCCGAGCTGGCAACTTTTAGCACTGGCAGATCCAAGGCTCAAGCTCCTCCCTCTCCCATAATCCCCTGCTGCTCTCTAACCTTCAGATCAAGTTTCCTAACAATGCTAGGGAGGCTAATCAAATAGGGAAAAAAAAAGTAGTCCTAAACCCATTACACTCCAACTTCCTCAGAAAATCCAACAAGGAAGGAGGAGGATGGCAGGAGGGGAATAACACAGATGCCAAGTTATAGTAAGTACATAACTCTTTATCTAATGTTATCCATGTCATTATTCCTCACAGTAGGGTCAGAGTCCACAGCTACAATCTACCCTGGGAGGCCTCAAAGAAGAACATGCCGAAGCACTGTGGAACCAAAGGAGGCCCTGTTCTTGGAAACCAAATTGAGGTTGTAATGTGATATAAAGGTGTGAGGATTAAACCAAGTGGCAGCAGCACAAATATCATCAATGGACGGTCTGGCCATGAAGTCTGAGGAAGTGGCCACAGACCTAGTAGAATAAGCCCTAACCATCCCCAGAACCTCAAGATGCTTGTCAGCATAGACTGCAGAAATGCAGGTAGAGATCCATTTAAAAATAGTCAGCTTAGAAACCGGGAAGCCACATCTCTTCAGGGAAAAAGCCACAAAGAGCTGATCTGATTTGTAAATCTCCTTAGTCCTATGTAGATAAAACTGTAATTGCCTTTGTACGTCTAAGGTAAGTAGAATCTACTCTCCTTCATTGGAATAATTAGGGAAGAAAACTGGCAACTGGATAAATTGATTCAGATTGGATTCAGAGGCAATCTTGGGCAGAAAGGATGGATTCATTCTAAGAGACACTCTGTCCTTGTGAAAGGCCATATATGGAAGAGCAAATGAAAGAGCTTGCAATTCAGAAACCATTCTAGCTGATGTAATGGCTACCAGGAAGGCTATTTTCCATGTCAAGAACTTAAGATTGCATGAACTAGCAGGTTCAAACGGAGTCTGAGTTAGAGACTGCAGCACTAAGGTTAAATACCAAGGAGGCAAGGGATCCCTAACTGGTAGTCTGAGAAGGAACACGCCTTTCATCAACGCTTTGCAGAGCCTGGAAGAGAAAAAGAAGTTATGTCTTACCATAATGTTCCATCTGTATTGTTGATCCTCATTCAGTCATTACATATGGGTATCGGTTCCGACCTCGGAACCGAGCTGGCCATCTTCCAAGCTCGCGTCAGCCACAAACTTTCAAGCTAAAACTCTTACCCAGAATTCCCCTCTCCCTGTTACCTCAGATTGAGTTTGCAAGTCAAAGGAAGGTAGAGGCTACCTCTGGTCAAATGACCTAAAAGAACCGGATGGTGAGATCCACTAGATGCCACAGGAGAGGGAAGGAGGGAGGGTCGTAATGACTGAACGAGGATCAACAATACAGATGGAACGTTATGGTAAGACATAACTTCTTTATCTGATATTGTTAATCCTCGTTCATTCCTTACATATGGGACAGAGTCCCCAGCTACCTGTATTCCTGGGTGGCTTTCATGGAAGGACATTCCTGAGCACCACAGAACCAAAATATGCTCTTCCCCTGGAGGCCAAGTCCAATTTGTAATGATTGATGAAGGTATGAGGCGTAGTCCAAGTTGCAGCTGCACAGATGTCATGTAAAGAAGCTCTGGCATGGAAGGCAGCAGAAGTTGCCACTGACCTTGTTGAATGAGCCTTGATGGTAGTCGGTAATGGAATATTACTTTGTCTATAAATGAAGGTCACAAGGTCTTTCAACCATCTAGCCAATGTGACCTTAGCAACAGCACATCCTAATCTAGGTCCAGAATAGGCCAAAAATAACTGGTCGATTTACGAAAGGCCTTAGTCCTATTCAAGTAGAAGCGAATTTGCTTGTGAATATCTAGGGTATGTAGGCAATACTCTCCTTTGTTTGAATGATTGGGGAAGAAAACTGGCAATTCAATGGTTTAATTAATGGACATTTCAAAAATCACTTTTGGCAGAAAGGAAGGATTAGTTCTCAAAGGCACTCTATCTCTATGAAAAATCAAGTATGGACTCTTGATGCATAAGGCTTGAAGCTCAGAGATACTTCTGGCAGAAGTAATGGCAACCAAAAACAAGGTTTTCCATGACAAATATTTGAGGTCGCATGAAGAAGCTGGTTCGAAAGGAGGCCTTGTCAGAGCTTGTAGAACTAATGACAGGTCCCATGGTTGAACAGGTTCTCTAAAAGGGGGCTTCAGATGATTCACACCTTTTATGAAGGTCTTGCATAATTTGTGAGACATAAGAGAGGAGTCTTGGACACCCTCATGGAAATTAGATATTGCAGCCAAATGAACTCTAATGGTAGAGGCCGATAGACCCGACTGAAATAGATTGGCTAGATACTCTAGAACTATTGACACTGGTGCTGAAAAAGAATCTACTTGCTTTTTTTTCAGCCAACAGGTAAATCTTATCCACTTGCTTAGATAAGTTATTCTAGTGAAGGACTTATGAGATGCAATAAGAATGTCTCATATTGGTAAAGAAAGATCATTCTGCCTGATAATCAAGGGAATTGGAGGAACCAAGCTGTGTGCTTCAGGCTGTCCAATTGGAATGAATCAGATTCTGCGGATGGGAGATCAACCCTGGGGTTGGATGGAGAATCCATGGTTGATCTAGCAGGTGAGGCCAAAGGAAGGGGAACCAAATCTGATGAGGTCAATATGGTGCTATGAGGATCACTTTACTCTTCAAACAACGGGCTTTCTTCAGAAACTGGGGAATGAGGGGAAGAGGTGGAAAAGCATAAAGAAGACCCAAGGGCCAATCATGGACTAGAGCATCCCTGGGTGACCGTCCCGGAGGGGGAATCAGGGCAAAGTAGTTGCCGCATTTGTAGTTGGTACGGAATGCAAAGAGGTCGCAGCAAGGACAGCCCCAGCGGTGGAAGATCTCCGCCGCTATCAAGGAATTCAGGAACCACTCATGAGGTTGTAGAATGCACCTTCTGAGTCTGTCTGCTATCACGTTGGAACTCCCGGGAATGTGCGTTGCTAGAAGAAAACAGTTGGTAGCCATCACCCATTGCCATATCCTCATGGCCTCTTGACAAAGGGGGTAAGATTTGGTTCCGCCCTCTTTGTTGATGTACCAGACCACAGCCATATTGTCTAATTGTATCGCAATAGTCCCGGACGGCAGCAGGGGATGGAATGCTTGCAATGCCAGAAGCACCGCCCTCAGCTCCAGAACATTTAAATGCAGTTGGGCCTCCAATTCGGACCAAGTGCCTTGGACTGTCTGACCCTGACATAGCCCACTCACCCCATCAGGGAGGCGTCCTTGGTCACTGTAGCCTTGGGCTGCTGGGGGGAGAAAGGGTGAGACCATTGTGATAGGTTGTGGGTCATCCACCAATTTAAATCCTGTTTGCACCCGTAGGTTACTCGAATCTTGGCTGAAAGAGGATGCTGAAAACGATACCTGTGGACTGAGATGGGGTGAGATTGGATTTTTGCCAGTTTATGCTTATGCCTAGCCTTTTTGAAACGAGGAGAGAGTATGCCAGGGCTTCTTCCAATGGATGTCTGGTGGGGGTGGAGATGAGCCAGTCGTCTAGCTAAGGAAACACCTGGAATCCTTGTAGTCGCAAGTGAGCTATGATGACTGCCATGCACTTTGTGAACACTCTGGGGGCTGTAGAGAGTCCAAGGGGCAGTATTCTGAACTGGTAATGACTGGCTCCTCCACGGAAGCACAGAAATCTTCTTGATGGCCTGTCCACTATTATGTGGTAGTACGCATCTTGAAGATCTATTGAGCACACCCAATCATCTTTTCCCAAAAGTGGGAGGATAGATTGTATTGTGACCATCCGGAATTTTTGTACTCTCACAAACTTGTTCAATACACTGAGATCCAAAATTGGTCTCCAGTCCCCGGTTTTCTTTGGCACCAAAAATAGTCTTGAGTAGAATCCGGATCCTATCTGGTCTGGAGGGAATTTTTGGATGACTCTTTTTCTTAGCAGCTTTGCTATTTCTAGTGTTGCTTCTTTCCTTTGACTGGGTGGAATGTCGGTTAAGTTTGTTGGGGGGCAGGACAAAGATAAAAGGGGATATGGTAACCTCTGGTTATTATCCTTTGTACCCAAGAGTTGGTGGTGATGGTTAGCCAGACAGAACGGTACAAGGAGAAATGACCCACAACCACCTCCAGAGGAAAGGAGTTGGGCCGCTCTTCAGCAGCGCTGATAGCATTGACCAGGAAAAGAATCCCTGGAACCCTGGTTACATGGACCCCCTCTGCCTCGAAAGGGGTGTCTTCCCTGAGAGTTTCCCCCTCTGACTCTAGGGGAGAACTTGGCCTGTGTGTTATTGAAAGGACCCTGAGACTTTTTGTACCATATCTTCCCGCTCTTCTGGTTTCTGGAGAAAGCACATTGAGGGGAAGAATAACGGACACCTACAGCAGAAAGGGTCTTACCATTCTGTTCACATCTGGCTAGTGTGCTTTTAACTTCGGGTCCAAACAGTGAAGAGGCTTCAATGGGAGCGTTGAAAAAGGAAGCCTTGAAGGGTTCCATGAATTTACATAAGCGCATCCAGGCGTGTCATCTCAAAACAATGTCTGAACTCACCGCTCTAGCTACTCCTTCTGATAGGTAAGATATCAGGCGCATGGAGGAGTTTGATATCAATTCAATGGTAGCCAGCTAAGAGGCCACTTTGTCATGGACTTTATCAGACACAGCACCAGCCAAAGTTTTAGAGAGCTCAGATACTAAATCCCTTTGAAGCCTGGTGAAGTGTGGCATATAATTCAGGGACCTGATTGCAAAGGTTGCTTATGTAAATGTACGCTTCCCTATTTTGTCCAGAGACCATCACTCTTTGTTGGGCAGATGGTTAGTCTAGCTTTCTTTTCCGCTAAGTCCTTCTTGGTTGCGGCCACCACCACCAGAGCATCTACAGGAAGACCTTTGGACCAATGGTGGGGCCAGTAGCAGGAGGGGACAAAAATTTATCTGGCCTCCGGGGAATGGCCTCAGTAGTGTCAAGAGCCTTCCACGCATGCTGCACGATGAGCCGGACCAGTGTGTCAGCAGGTGGAGTAACCCAGGAGGTAGGGGGCCAGGTGCAAAAAGTCTGCAGGAACACAGACTCTTCAGAGGTCGGGTTAGAGGGCTGCCAGTCACCTCTCTGTTTAAGGATTTCAAGGATATCACCAAAGGATACCTCAGAGGGTGAGTAAGGGTATCCTTCCCCATCATCAAAGTCTGTGTCTTCAGTAAGGGACTCCTCTGTGGTGTCCATGTGCTTCCTCTTGCACGAGCTTTTGCGATGAACTTCCTCAGAGGGAGAAGTCAGGGAAGACAACGCAAAAGGGGTTTCCTGTGGGAGTACATCCTGAGGCTCTTGCGCCCAGTGTCTCCTAGGAGCGACTTGTGTACATAGTGGGCCAGAGGAGGGTGGGGGGATTGACAGCACAGTATCACCAGCAGATGCCAAAGCCTTCTCCATTAGTTGGAAGGCCGGTCCATCTGAAGAGGGGTGAGTGTCCTGGACAGGGGTCACCCCTCCCCTAAGTGGCTCAGCCTGCCAACTCGGAGTCCCTGGATGGCTGTGAAACACCAAATTACATACGCTACAGCTGACATCCTGGGTTGTAGCAAAACTCTCCTGCCACAAAGGCAACTGCAGTTACTTAGTGAGGTCCATGAAGGGAACCGTAGAGGGGGAAGACTGTGCTATATCAAAGGGTTTCAAAGGCAATGAAGGAGGAGAATAAGTAGGGATCTTTGGCAAAGGAAGATCACCTCCCAAGGAAGGATAGGTCCTGGGGGGGATACCTCTGGCCAAAAGCACTTGATCCACAAGATGCAACACGTTGTGTTCAGAGAGGCTTCTAGTGGATTTCACGGACATGGCTGATGGGGAGTCAGGTCTATCCACAGATGGGATAAGCTTGGTGCCCACATCAACAGTCTGCACTGAAAACAACGATGCCATAAAGGACTGTACTACAGGTGTCTGCACCAAGGAAATCATCGGTGCCAAAGTCATGGTCTGCACCCACAGAAAAGTCGGTGTCGAAGTGGTTGTCGGTGCCGAAGCTGGGACCGAAAAAATCGGTGTCAGTAACTGAGTTGTCGGTTCCAGGCAAGGTATAGGAGCTGATGTGGTTACAGTCTACACTGACAGGATAGTTGGTGCCGGTAGAGAGGTCTGAACCGAGGAGCCCCTTGGTACTGATACAGTAAGGGGCACACTAGTCCGTGCTGAAATCACAGATGGCGCCGATGGCCTTGGTGCCAAAGTCACAGATGGCGCAGCTGGCCTCTGTGCCAAGGGTCTAGGTACCAAAAGCACTGGAGCCGAAAGAGTCAGATCTGAAGTAGAAAGCTTAGCCTTCTTGGGTCTCGGTTGATGTGAGTCTCCAGCCAGGGACGAAGGAAGAGATTTGGCCTTTGAAAGATCATCAGTTTTTTTCTTATGGGATCTAGGAGGGGTTGAGGCCTCCAACCCAGAAATAGCCTCTGAAAAAGGAGATTTGAGTAGTCCCTTCAGCAACAATTTATTTTTCCTCTCAATTAATGTCCTGTTAGAGAAGTTCTTACAAATTGCACAGGGGATCAACTGATAAATGAGGCACACCCAAACAACAGACACACAGAAAATGTGCATCTGAAGTAGGTAATTTATGTCCACAGTCTGAACATCTCTTAAATCCTGGGCTACCTTTTTTATCCATGATAAAAAAGGATGTAACAGAAAGAATACCAGCAATGGTACAAGAAATACCTGAAGGTAATGGAGAAAAGGGGTCTACCAATGATGGTATAGAAGAAATACCGCGCGGTAAAAAGATTGGAGAAAATTTAAGAAAAGATAGTCGCTAAATGCGATAAGGTAAGAGAAAACAATTTAGAAACTTTTCTGAGAGAAAAAGTTGTTTTAGACTAGAAAGACAACAAATATTGCACTTAGCTCAAGAGAAGTAGCTTGACATGACCGAATGGTGATGTGGCAAATGAAATCTGAGGTAACAGGGAGATGGGAATTCTGGGTAAAAGTTTTAGCTTGAGAGTTTGTGGCTGACGCGAGCTTGGAAGATGGCCAGCTCGGTTCTGAGGTCGGAAACGATACCCATACGTAAGGAATGAACGAGGATTAACAATATCAGATCATAGGTTCACTGCTTTCATGGAAATTAGAAATCATCACCAACTGTAGCTTAATAGTAGAACAACTTGCCCTGGTCTGAAAAAGTGAGGACAAGAACAACAGGATATCTGGAAAGCAGGTGGAGAAGGGATCCGGATTTCTGCTCTTATCCCAGATGAAACCTTTTCCATTTGCTACTGTAAACCTTCCTGGTGGAAGGTTTCTGGGAAGCTAAGATAATATTTCTGATGGGGAAAGGTAGCTTGAATTTCTTTAAAATCACTGGAATTGGAGAAACCATGCAGTTAGACAAAGGGTCTAACGATTTGGAAGAGGAAGCCATGAAGGATGGGAGACAGATATGGAAGGGGATCCAGTATCCAGGAAGGATAGTTCAGATGAGAACTTATGAAGGGGAACCATGGCTGAAGAGGCCAGAAAGGGGCAATGAGGATTAGGGATGTCCCAGGTGATGCACTTTCTGCAAAACTTTTGGGATCAGAGGAACAGGAGGATAAGCATAAAGGAGACCTGGAAGCCAATTGTGGACTAGAGCATCCTCTGGTAACTCCCAGGGTGGGGGGATCAGGGCGAAGTACATGATGTATTTGTTGTTTGTGGGGGAGGCAAAGAGGTCACAGCACGGCTGACTCCAGACATTGAAAATCTGCTTCGGCATAGTGAGATTGAGGTACCACTTGTGAGGACTCGAGGTGGATCTGCTGAGTTTGTTGGTCAACACTTTGCAATCCCTGGGTATATGCAATGCAAGGAGAAAGTGCCCAGAGGACATCACCCATTCCCACACTCTCACAGCTTCTCTGCACAGTGGCTAAGATTGTGTTCTCCCATTTGTTGATATACTAGACCACTGATATGTTGTCTGTCTGAAATGCAATCGTCACTGGGGGAAGGCAGTCCTGAAAGGCTTGCAACATGAGTAGGACTGCTCTCATCTCCAGGACATTTATGTGCAACTTGGTCTCTACAGGGTACCACGTGCCTTGAACAGCTCTCCCTTGAAAATACCCCCCCACCCCAACAGGGAAGCATCAGTGATCACAATGGCCTTGGGCGGAGGGAGAGAAAAGGGTATGCCTAAGGTGAGATCCTGAGATTTAAGCTACCACAGAAGGTGCCATCTGCACACAGGCATCAGTTTTATGGGCATGGACATAGGTTGAGACAGAGTGGGCCATTGAAATGCCAGAGTCCACTGCAAAACCTGCATATGATACCTAGCCAGAGCAACAAGCTGAATGGCTGTGGCCATGGATCCTAAGGTCTGAAGAATCAGGTGGGCTGGAGGATGCAAAAGATTTAAGTCTAACTGGACTCCTATGAACACCAACCTTTGAGTACGGACCAGATTTGACTTCAAAAGTTCACATTACTGAACAAGAGTAGGACATAGTGCATGGCTTATGACAATCAATGCATCGTGGGTGCCATGAGGAGACAATTGTCCAGATAAGGAATGCCTGAATTCCATGCAGCCACAGGTGAGCCACTGCTACTGCCATACATTTAATAAACACCTGGGGGGCTGTGGTGAGCCCAAAGAGCAGGGCTCTGAACTGGTAATGATTGGCCCCTAACTGGAAGTGGAGGTGTCTCCTGGAGCATCTATAATGATGTGATAGTAAGCGTCCTGGAGATCCACTGAGCACATCCAATCATCCTTGCATAAGTGAGGCAGAATGAACAGTGACCATCCAGAACTTGGACTTTCTGACCGAAGGATTCAGCTCGCTTAGTTCCAAAATAGGATGCAGGTCACCGTCTTTTTTTGGCACTAAAAAGAAGTGAGAGTAAGTTCTAGATCCTCTCTGTCCGGTTGATGGCTCATTTTAGAAAAGCATATGAAATTCATTGAAGGCCAAATCCCTCTGACAGGGTGGGACATCAGGGAGATACCTCCATCACACCTCTCAACTGTACAGATTTTCACAGAATGTACAGATTTTGGCCTTGTATTTTTGGTCCGTTTTTCATACATGTTTTTTTTGGCATAATCAGTGGTAAATCATTACAGATTAAAGAACTAGAAAATAATGAAAGGCATTTTTGAGTTTCAGTCTTCATATCCTTCAGAAAATTCATGCTAATGCATAATGCAAAACATGTTACTCTATCAACTTTCTAAGTTCGTAAGAGCAAAATTTAAAAATTGTCCATATTTTTGGGCCATTGCCCCAATTTTATTCATGGCTTTCTCCAGATTTTCTGCTCTAAAAGGTTGAGAGATATGACCTCCATGTCATAGGGGGTTGCAAAAAGGGAATAAAATAACCCCTGGAAATGATGTTTAACACCCACTGATTGGAGGTAATATTTTTCCAGGCTAGTGGGTGAAGAGAAATACGACCTCCAACCGCCTCCATGGCAGACCAGTTGCACAATGCCTCAGCAGCACTGAAAAGGCTGTTCAGAGAAGGGTTCCCTGGAGCCCTGATTTTGCGGTCCCCCCTAACTCTAGGGTGGCATCTGCCATTGAATCCTCTCCCCCTGCCACTGGAAGAGGAATCCTCTGGAGCATCTTAGAAGGAAGCCTGTGACTTCCAGAATCACATCTTCTTCGCTCCTTATTGGGTCTATGAGAAAGACCTCTGAGGTATAGAAAACTCGATCCCGACCACAGACAAGTCTTCCCTTCCTGCTCACTACAGGTAAAAGAGTACTTGATAGAGGGTCCAAAGAGGGTGGACCCATCGAAGGGAGCATTGGTAAAGGGCAGTTTGAAGGGTTCTGCAAACTACATCATCGTACCCACGCACTCCACCTTATAGCTATGCCGGTACCTGCTGCAGCACTGAAAATTAACCTCATCGAGAATAAGCAAGGGACATCAGACCTTCTTGAGGTCCTCAGTCAGCAATAACTCTGTAAGGGAAGTGGTGAGTTCTCTGGCTAAGTCCCCTTGGGGGTGGGTAAAGTGTGCCAAGTAATTAACTGCCCTCAGTCTAAATGTCGCTGAGGCAAACACAAGCTTCCTATGCAGGGTTATCACCTGAGACTCCCTCGTCAGGATATGGACCATGGAGCTCTGCTCTGCCAGCTTTTTGGTGGCCGTGGCAACCATGATGGCATTGACTGGAACTCCTTTGCTCCAGAAGGGATGTTCTATTGGGG
Organism: Protopterus annectens; assembly: GCF_019279795.1. Taxonomy (NCBI): domain Eukaryota; kingdom Metazoa; phylum Chordata; order Ceratodontiformes; family Protopteridae; genus Protopterus; species Protopterus annectens. The sequence goes on from NC_056747.1 coordinate 1,294,154,089, forward strand.
GTGGGGGGCTAAGGACTTATCTGTTAATTTGGACACTGGTTCTACAGTGTTGGGCTCCTTCCATGCTCTGCTGGTGATAAGATCAATCAACACGTCAGGGAGACACCCAGGAAGTAGACAGGCCCATCCCAAAAGCCTTCAGGAACACAAACTCCTCCGATGATGAGGGTCGGGGACACCATCTACCCTTCTGCTTCTGGATCTCGAGGATGTCCCCAAAGGAGACCTCGTTGGCAGAGGTCTGGTGACCAGTCTCCTTCATCGAGGTCCATGTCCTCTGTGAGGGACTATGTAAGTGAGTCCAAGTGCCTCTTCTTGCACTTTGTCTTATGAGGTACCTCCTCAGTGGGGGGCTCCAGGGAGTACTCGGAAGATGCAGGGACCCCAAGATGGGAAGAAACCCCCTGAAGGCTCAAATGGGAGGGCTGATCCTGGACAGGATGGGAGGCCTCACCACCCAAGGTAGAGAGAGGCAGGGATGGACTTGGAGGGCAGGAGATGTAGCTCCAGTCCTGGAGAAGGTCCTTCTACCACTCGAAAAGCCAAGGGGTTGGAAGCGGTCCCGTCCCCAATCTCTTAGGGCAAAGTGCCCCAGAGAGGAGGAACGAGCTCTAATACAGCACCATGATCCCTGGATGATAGCAATCCAGAGTAATTGAAAGCCAAGGCCCCAAGGGGAAGAGATTGGTCTGTAAAGACAGGGCCTAACCCTGTTGCTGTGGAGTTGCCGATGACCACTACAACAGGCTAGGGACCCTGATGGGGTCGAGAAAAAGGGAATACTCCACATTATCAGGCTCTGACCGCTGGTGTCCAGGTCCTGAGATTCCGAAGCCCCTAGAGTCAGAAGAGGAAAAAGCTGAATTGGAATTGAAGAAGCTCCCATAGTCTGGTGGGCAGGGGACGCCAGAAGTCCCAGCTCTATTTGGGCTTTCAGGAAGCGCCTAATCATCCTGTCCATGTCAGAAGGCAACAAACTCCTGGACAATGTGGAGAAAGTGGAGGAGTGGGTAGACTTGGCTGGAGACCTGAGGATATATGCCGGTGATCCAGAGTTTGGCTCCAGGGTCTGGAAGCCGACTGGAATAAATGCCTCACGGAGATAATTGAAGCTGTGTCTTCAATAATTATGGGTGGATCTGACAAGCCTGTCGGATCTAATGGCTGAGCAGAAGGAGCAATCGGATATGACAAACCAGTCATATCTGAGGCTGGCCAGACCTTGACCAGATCCAAGGGCCTCTGATATCCAAGGAGGCCTTGGATCTGGAGGAAGAATCCAAAGACCTCAGATCTGAAGATCTCGGATTTGAGGTAGGCAGGACTGGATTCAGATCCAGGGGATCTAGATTCCAATAACCGCGGCTTTTTGGAAGCTACCAAAGGCATGGAAGGGGTCTTCCTGTTGGGGTCAGAAAAGGAAGCCTTAGGAGGTGAAACATAAGGACCCCCATGCCATGCTTTAAGGAACAGCTTGTTGTTTTAACCCACCAAAGCCCTGGGGTTGAATGTGGCACAAATGTCACATTCAACCTCCAGGTGAGGAGCCCCTAGACAATACAAACACTCCTCATGCGAGTCGGAATTGGGCATCTTCAGATCACATGAGGAGCACTTTTTAAATCCAGTGGGCTCTTTAAGACATTATAATTTGAAAATACTACTACAAATACAAATACAAGTACAAATACCTAGCAACTAACAGGAAAAACATGGCATCAAAAACCCAACTAACAAGAGAAACTACCTAAATTAGCAAATCAAAGGGAGGGGAGGTAAACTAGTAATACTACAGCTAAAGATAAACTAGAAAAAGCTAACCTCCAGTGTTAAGCTAAGCAGAAAACTGAGCTAAGTCACTTATCTGACAGTAAGAGCCAAGGATCACATCCGTAGCAAAATGCGGTAAATGAGATCTGGGGGTTAGAGAGCAGCAGGGTATTATAGGAGAGGGAGGAGCTTGAGCCTTGGATCTGTCTATGCTAAAAGTTGCCAGCTCAGATCCAATATTGGATCCAAGACCCTTCTGTGATAAATAATGGCATGGATAACATCAGATGTTGTTGATTATGCAGATAATTATCATGTGGGAATGATGCTGTAGAAGAAAAAGATATATGGTAGTCATGTGTGTGTGTGTGTCTGTTACAGGAAAATGTTCATCTGCGGATAATGTACTTACTTGAACAAGAGACATTCAAAGAGAAACCACTATAACAGTAAATCAGGAGCCTTACTTGTTGGGAGGGACTGATATATAGTCAAAGTCTAAGTCAATGAAGTCAAAGAAAACTTTATTGTCATTCAGAACTGCACAGCAATGTAGCTGGAGGAAATTGCAATGCTTCATTCTCAATGCAGGAAACAGTTGCACATATAGACAGAGAAAAATTAATAAAATATCACAGCAGAATTTTAATAAGTAGCAATTTGTAAGTAAAGTAGAACAGCAGTGACCCACACATATCCCAGAACAGGAGACAAGAAAGACAAGGAACAATATGAAGGTAATATTGTCAAAGTAAAACTGAAACAATAGCAGCATATCTATGAATAGACTGAATTATTGCACAGTTTGTATATTGCACTTTACAGTCCTTCAGTGTGTAGGTGAGCTACCTTAGTATTGCACTTAGTTATTGCACATCCATAAAATAAGACCCTTGATAGGCTAGTTATGTAACAGATGTCATGGTTCATTTTTCCTAAGAGTTCAACAGTCTAATGGAGAGCAAAAAGAAACTGTTTTTTAGTCTGGTGGTCTTACAATGCAGGCTTCTCTATCTCCTGTCTGAGTACAGGCAAATGTAGACCATTGGCAGGATGTGTTGGATCACTCGAAATTTATTGGCCCTGTTGATGCATCGGCATTTGTGTAGATCCTCCAGAGGTGTAAAGGAGGTGCCAATGATCCTTTCTGCCGACCTTGCAACTCTCTTGACAGCCTTTCGATCCTGTTGGTCAGGACACTTTCAATGGCGCCCCATAAAACGTCTGAAGTATGGAGTTTGGTAATTTTCCTTTCCTAAGTTTCCTTAGAAAGTACAAGCGTTACTCAGCTTTTTTGACTGTGCTGGATCAATCGACTGACCATGATAAGTTCTCCATGATATGAACACTCAAGAACGTTGTACACTTGGCTCTTTCCACTGTCATCCCTTTCATCACTACAGGTTTATGTGGTACTTGAGATCTTCTGAAATCAACAATCAACTCCTTTGTCTTGCTGACATTCAGTGCTAGATTGTTGCTGTCACACTAGACCAGTAGTTGATCAATCTCTTTCCTGTAGGCCTCCTCCTCTCTGTCTTTCACCAGGCCTATAACAGTGGTGTCATCCGTGAATTTGATGATTCTATTTGTCTCATGTGTGGCCATACAGTCATGTGTCAGCAGAGTGAAAAGTAGAGGGCTTAAGACACACCTCTGTGGTACTCCTGTGTTCAGGATAATACTTCCAGAGTTGTTGTGTCCCACACAAACCTTTTGAGGCCTTTCAGTAAGGAAGCTCAGAATCCAATTGCATAAATGAGAGTCTATTCCCAGTTGAAGCAGCTTCGATATCAGATTCTGAGGGATGACAGTGTTGAAGGGAGAACTGAAATCAATGAATAGCAGTCTTGCATAGCAGTTTTTCCCTTCTAAGTGGGTTAGTGTTTCATGGAGAGCCAGTGAGATGGCATCCCCTGTACTGCGGTTTGTCCTGTATGCAAATTGCAGTGTGTCCAGTGTCATACATAAGATTGAGGCTATATGATCTTTGACCAGCCTCTCCAGGCACTTCATTACCATTGATGTTAAAGCAACTGGTCGGTAGTCATTTAGAGTTGTTGGCTGTGGTTTCTTGGGTACATGAATGACAGTCATCTCCTTGAAGTATTTCAGAACACTGGCTAGATGGAGTGAAATGTTCAAGATGTTACTGAGTACTGGAGCCAGTTCCATCCCACATTCCCTTAGTACCCTGCCCATGATGTTGTCAGGGCCAGCTGCTGTCCTCTGGTTGACACATTTTACGGTTCTGGTGACATCGATTGACTTGAAGCTCAGCACCACTGCATCCTTGTCTTTAAGTCACATAGCTGACTTTGCTAGCAGACGCCTTCTGTTCTTTGAGTTCTTTTGGCCCATATAGGGATGTATATTTGTTGTAAGCAATTGTCATTTGTGTAGAAAGCATTCTTGTAATTATTCAAAAACTTTAACTGTGTAATAATTTAATGAAACAGTTATAATAGAACTATGTATGATATTCTTAAGAGGCTTGGAGGAGGGCAAGCACTCCTCAGAACATTTTGGATAGAAAACAGGTCCACTATAGTTGCATCTAATTAATTGTACTTGCCATCTCAAACAGTACAAGAGCTGGACAAGCATTTACACAGATTCTCCTTCCTGATTAGCAGACCTTGTTTCCCATTCTTGAACAGAACATAAAACCCTGATGAATCATGTGCACATTCATTAGCTCTCCTAGATTAATACCTGATGAATCATTTATGAATTCATTAATTCTACAAGTGTAATACCTGATGAATCATTTGTGAATTTGTCAGTTCTCCTAGTATAATATCTGATATATCATTTGTGAATTCATTAGTTCTCCTAGTGTAATCCTTATGAATCATTTGGCTATTCATTAGTTCTCCTAGTGGAATACCTGATGAATCATATATAAATTCATCAGCTCTCCTAGTGTAATCCCCAATGAATCATTTGTGAATTCAATAGTTCTCCTAGTGTAATACCTTATGAGTCATTTGTGAATTTATTAGTTCTCCTGGAGTAATCCCTGATTAATCATTTGTGCATTCATTAGTTCACCTAGTGTAATACTTGATGAATCATTTGTAAATTCACAAGTTCTCCTAGTGTAATACTGATATATCATTTGTGGCTTCATTAGTTCTCCTACTGTAATACCTGATGAATCATTTGTGAATTAATTAATTCTCCAAGTGTAATACCTGATGAATCATTTGTGAATTCATTAGTTCTTTTACAGTAATATCTCATGAATCATTTGTGAATTCATTAGTTCTCTTATTGTAATACCTGATGAATCATTTGTGCATTCATTAGTTCTCCTACTGTACCTGATGAATCATTTGTAAATTCATAAGTTCTCCTAATGCAATATCTGATGAATCATTTGTGAATTAATTAGTTCTCCTAGTGTAATACCTGATGAATCATTTGTGCCTTCATTAGTTCTCCTAGTGTAATACCTGATGAATCATTTGTGAATTAATTAGTTCTCCTAGTGTAATACCTGATGAATCATTTGTGCCTTCATTAGTTCTCCTATTGTAATACCTGATGAATCATTTGTGAATTCATTAGTTCTCCTAGTGCAATACCTGATGAATCATATGTAAATTCATCAGCTCTTCTAGTGTAATCCCTGATGAATCATTTGTGAATTCAATAGTTCCCTAGTATAATACCTGATGAATCATTTGTGAATTAATTAGTTCTCCTAGTGTAATATCTGATGAATCATTTGTGAATTCATTAGTTCTCTTAGTGTAATACCTGATGAATCATTTGTGAATTCATTAGTTCCCCTAGTGTAATACCTGATGAATCATTTGTGCCTTCATTAGTTCTCCTACTGTAATACTTGATGAATCTTTTGTAAATTCATTAGTTCTCCTACTGTAATACCCGATGAATCATTTGTGCATTAATTAGTTCTCCTATTAATACCTGAAGAATCATTTGTGAATTCATTAATTCTTCAAGTGTAATACCTGATGAATCATTTGTGAATTAATTAATTCTTTTACAGTAATACCTTATGAATCATTTGTGCATTCATTAGTACTCCTAGTGTTAATACCTGATCAATCATTTGTGCATTCATTAGCTCTCTTAGTATAATACCTGATGAATCATGTGTAAATTCATTAGCTCTCCTAGTGTAATACCTGATGAATCATTTGTAAATTCATTAGTTCTCCTAGTGTAATACCTGATGAATCATTTGTGAATTCATTAGCTCTACTAGCGTAATACCTGTTTAATCATTTGTAAATTCATTAGCTCTCCTAGCATAATACCTGATGAATAATTTGTAAATTCATTAGCTCTCCTAGCATAATACCTGATGAATAATTTGTAAATTCATTAGCTCTCCTAGTGTAATACCTGATGAATCATTTGTAAATTCATTAGCTCTCCTAGTGTAATACCTGATGAATCATTTGTGAATTCATTAGTTCTCTTACAGTAATACATGATGAGTCGTTTGTGCATTCATTAGTCCTCCTAGTGCAATACCTGATAAATCATTTGTAAATTCATTAGCTCTCCTAGTGTAATACCTGATGAATCATTTGTGAATTCATTAGTTCTCTTACAGTAATACATGATGAGTCGTTTGTGCATTCATTAGTTCTCCTAGTGTAATACCTGATGAATCATTTGTGAATTCATCAATTCTCCTAGTATATCTGATATATCATTTGTGCATTCATTAGTTCTCCTAGTGCAATACCTGATGAATCATGTAAATTCATCAGCTCTTCTAGTGTAATCCCTGATGAATCATTTGTGAATTCAATAGTTCCTTAGTATAATACCTGATGAATCATTTGTGAATTAATTAGTTCTCCTAGTGTAATGTCTGATGTATCATTTGTGAATTCATTAGTTCTCTTAGTGTAATACCTGATGAATCATTTGTGAATTCATTAGTTCTCCTAGTGTGATATATGATGAATCATTTGTAAATTCATAATTCTCCTAGTGTAATAGCTGAGCTGCCTGAGTACCTGCCATGCATGAAAACAGTTTTCCCCTTCCTTTAGGAGATTTAATAAGAGGTGGGTACTAATAGTTTAGTGACTCATAAAAATAAGAATATGAAGTTGTTATTTTGTTTGAAGTAATAAAAGTCTCTTCTCCAAACTTGGAGGTGCTAAAAGATATAGACCTTGGCCTCATCTTTGTTGGTATATATAATGCTATATGTGCAGTCATGTCAGATATAGGGGCTTCACTGGTGGATATACGTAGAACGTCGGGGCTACTTTATAAAGCTAGGTCCATTATAGCTGTATCTATTTCAGGCCCATCCTTTTGCAGCCTTCCTTTGACTATGAGATCTTTGCAAATAAAAACTTCAGTGTAAATCAGGAAATTGTGTTGTAACAGCAGAGGCCTATATTGGTACCTGTGCTGAACTGACCCTTCTCTGGCTGGGACACTCAAGCGCCAACTTGTGTATGCAGCTGTGAAAGGTAGGTGGCCCACACACTACACATTCTTACATGGCGAGATGCAATACAAAATAAAATCCTCATGAAATAAAGGCATTGGTATAGTGCTTAAGCAATTTAACTCAGTATACTCAACAAAAATAAAAACATGTTCCTAATGAATCACACTCAAAACCCTCAACATAATAAACAAACATAACCCATCTAATCTTATATTCATATTAGATGTTATGTTTGTCACACAGTTTTAGTTGTTATGGAGTGTGTTATGTATTTTTATTTTAGGGCATATAGCTGAGTATATTGAGTTAAATTGCTTAAGCACTCTTCCAGTGCCTTTATTTCATGAGTATTTTATGTTGTATTATATGCCGCCATATAAGAATGTGTAGAGTGTGGGCTGCCTAGGAACAGTTCTATGTGAGCGATGTCTCGCAAGATTTTATTAAGTTGAATGTGTATGGGACTAGGAGCCAGTATGTCAAGTATTTATATTGTTCATATTTTTTGCAACGCATTTTTAATCTCATTGAATGGCTAATTTGAAGCTTTCTATATGTTTAAAGTTGAATTTTATGATTTGTCAGTTATATATTTTTTTATTCCATGTTCTCGGAGATTGGCCTTTGCACTCTCGAGTTTCTTCAGACTGTAATAGGAGATGTATTTAGTTTAATTGATAGTTTAATGAATACCTAGTTAGGATTGGATACTGTGAATTTTAAAAGCACACAATAAATTTGTTGTGATATGTATGATAAAGCGTGGTTGATCCACGCGAAAGCCCTTACTACATGTTGTCTGTTTTGTTGTTTTATTAAATAAATGTTTATTTTTATGCCATACTTGTTGCTCGACTGTTTTATACATTTAATATATATTTTTTGAACGGAAACTGGACTTTACCTGGTGCAGCGGATTTGTATTTGTTATTATTTTGGTGAGGCCAGTAAACAAACCTTTTCAATTTACTGGAGTAGAGATTTTGTGTAGAGGGTTTATGGGAATATAAAAGTATATGTTGGACAGGTGAACACAGCATAAGTTGCCTGGCTAGTAATGGAATTGAAGAAGCCAGGTCATCAGCCTGAGGTTTGATATGTCTGGATGAATCATGCCTGCTAGGTGAGACAGGAGGTCTGGAGTCAAATCCAGAATGCAAGGTTGGTGAAGTAAATGAGGCCAAAGGAAGGGGAACCAAATCTGTTTAGGCCAGTAAGGTGCAATGAGGAAGACTTTGCTCTTCAACATGGCATCTTTCTGTAGGAATTTTGGAATTAGCAGAACTGGAGGATAAGCGTAAAGTAGACCTGGGGCCAATCATGAAGGACAGCATCCCTCAGTGATTCTCCCCATGGAGAGATTAGAGCAAAGTAGCTGCTGCTTTTGTTGTTTACAGGAGAAGCAAAAAGATCGCAGCAAGGCTGGCCCCACTGATGGAAAATCATTTCTTCTATGTTCTTATTGAGAGAACACTCATGAGGTAGAAGAATGTAGCTGCTCAGCTTGTATGCTATCAAGTTGGATTTCCCCAGAATGTGCGTTGCTATGAAAAAGCGGTTGGGTGAGATCACCCACTGCCACACTCTGAGAGCTTCTCCACACAAGGGATGAGATCTGGCTCCTCCTCGTTTGTTGCTATACCAAAATACTGACACATTGTCCATTTGAATTGCAATCATCCCCAAAGGAAGAGCATTCTGAAGGGCTTACAATGCTAAAAGCACTGCTCTTATCTCTAGGACATATACAAGTTGGCCTTTTTGGAGGACCAAGTGCCTTAAGAGTGTTTTCCCACAGAAAATGCCCCCACGACCCCAACTGGGAAGCGTCCATGGTCACACAAGCTAAGGATTAAGAATGAAGATCCTAAGTGTGAAATGCATTATATGAGTTAACTAAGAGAATGATATTAGTCATTGTTTAAGATTTGTAAAGTGAAGATGTTGCTAACTTGCAGATGTTCTTTAAATTGTATCCTAAAACTACTTAGTTTTTGCCACTATGTCTACGCCTTCCAAACTGAAGGGTCTAGGTTAAAATGCCTTATTCCACATGTGAAATATCTGTATGCAAAACATTCAAAACCATGTACCAGTTTCGCCTCTTTTATGTGGGTCTTCACCTACTGTTGCATGAGTACTTCATGCACTGTTGCAACAACTACTCCACAGCTGCTTCATCCCTTCCTTTCCTCTTTTTCCCAGTGAATTTCTTATGTTCTCCTGCTTTCTTGTTTAAAATCTCAAACTGCTGTCCTCCTTTTACCTGGTGATAAAACAGTGGTAACCTGCAGAGAGAGGATTCTTTATATGTTTTCTGGAACCTTCAGTGCCTGAGCCCTGAAACATTTAGGCAGCTTGCTCTAGCTGCACTAATTAAATACCTCAGCACAGACTCTCAGTCAGTAACAACTCCAGTTCAGATTACAGATAAAATTCTCCAGCATAATTTACTCTCACGGTATAACCTAGAAAATAAAAGCACTTTAATTCATCCTGCTCTTTTTGGTCTCCTGCTTAGAGCAGAAGTTATCAAAAATAAGGCCTGCTGTTTACCTTCCCACACATGCAACACAAGGAGGATCTGCATTTCTTTCCCAGCAATGACAAAATTAGCATCCACAACTGTTCATATAATCTGAATAGCTCTGTTTTAATTCCCTGGCATGTAATTTCACAAAACAGCAACTCACACAAAAACAGCACTCATTACATTTTCTGGCAACTTCAGTTGGCAAATTTGTAGCTATCATATCATTAAAATGAACAGAAAGGAACACAAGTTCTCAGTTTATCTTGTCTCCTGGGTCCAATTGATTAAAGCAACTATACTTACATTAAGAACATGTCGGAACTGTTTGGCTCTGTCTTTATGTAAGCATTTAAGCTCATTTCCATTCCCTCTTCCTTTGTCCAAAATTCAAAATATAATATTAAGGAACATTTTCATAAAAACTCTACCTCTATTCTAGTAGGAAAATGTTAGCTTCTATATCATATACACAAAGACACACATGGGCACACACACACACAGACACACACACACACACACACACACACACACACACACACACGCACACGCACACACACACACGCACACACGCACACGCACACACACACACATAAGCATAGGAGGTTTACTGCTAGAAATTACAGATCTTTAAATCAAACTTATCAAACTGTGATCAATGCTTATTACTTCTGGCAGAAGAAAGGAGAATTTGATGACTAAGCCAACAAAATGGGCTCCCCTGTGTCTACTCAGTTCATCTGATTTTGTATACAAAATGTTTGACAAAAAGTAAACGCACTGCATGAGTTTAACTATATATAAACTTAAAACAAGTGTACCTGACCTTGAGTATAAGACAAGCAAATTCTGGAAAAACTACTCACTGAGGGTATTCAGAAACAATTATCATTATGTTAATATGACTCAGTGCCTTTTTTAAGTTTCCTAGTTTCAAGAAATGGGGCCAATGTGACTGGATATGGATTTAAGCTAAATGTTTAAGTGTGGACCATATTCAGGACCCAAACCTTCTGCCAACACAGCCATCTGTTTGGATTTAATTTGGCACATGCTTCCAAAAATGTGAGACATATCTTCCATTGTCAGTTAGTGGATACCCTCTCCTTGAACAATAAATTGAATTCCATTCCTTTAAATAACAGAATCATGTCACATCACTGGCAGAAAAGACATTTGCTATACCAGCGTTACTATCTAAGTCACTTTACTCAAGATAAAGTATGAGAATATAACAGTGCAGTGATAGTGTACAAAAGGAACAGGAGTGTACAAGACCCAATGTAACAGTGCGGTGATAGTGTACAAAAGGAACAGAAGTGTACAAGACCCAATGTAACAGTGCAGTGATAGTGTACAAAAGGAACAGGAGTGTACAAGACCCAATGTAACAGTGCAGTGATAGTGTACTAAAGGAACAGGAGTGTACAAGACCCAATGTAACAGTGCGGTGATAGTGTTCAAAAGGAACAGGAGTGTACAAGACCCAATGTAACAGTGCAGTGATAGTGTACAAAAGGAACAGGAGTGTACAAGACCCAATGTAACAGTGCAGTGATAGTGTACAAAAGGAACAGGAGTGTACAAGACCCTGCTCTACATTATGGATGTAGATGATGCACATTTTGACAATAGCACTACACACTAACTCAGACTTTAACAGGCATTCAGAAAAAACAGGCTAGAACTTGAATTGGCATACTTGGATGATGTAGCACTTTGGTCTCTGCAAACAGTACAGTGTAATGGTCATATAATTTGGGTCTATATCATATCATCGAAGGTTCAGCTCAGTGAACATCCATTCGTTGAACCAAAAAGAGCGAACGTTCACTTAAGCAAATGTTTACATCAGTGAATATTTTACACAGGGAATGGAATTAGTCGACCAACATTGTGACCATTACACACACCACACTATGTCAAACACACCCAGGTGGGGGGTCTGTGTCCCACACACAACCCCACCTATATAGACCAACTCCGAGATCACACTACAGTGGGGAAAAGGGTACATTTCTGTTGATGTTTGCCAAATAATTCCATTCCTGTGTAAAACATTTGCTGATGTGAACATTGCTTAAGTGAATGTTCACCGTTTTCAATTTGACGAATGGAGGTTCGCTGAATTGAACCTTTGATTATATGATACAGACCCATATAATAACAGAAAGCAAGTAGAACTGGATGCCCTCTCCTTAATACTTTGCACAATTGAGACAGGACAGTTCATGCCTTGAGGTGTCAGCTGTAATAATCAGGCTGACATGACAACTTACAGGACTTTTTCCACTGACATCACCGACACTGTCAAATGTTTGTCAAAATGGTCACTAAACCTAAATTTGATGATGACCTGCATTGTGACTCACTGAAGTGTTCCAAAGTGATTCCATAAAGCTTGAGCAGTTTCTTTTTTGAGGAGGTATTCACTGGTTTGGATTTCTTTTCTGTTTCTTCCTGTGTTGTCTACTCTTAGTTTCGAATGCCAGGATTAAAACCCAGGCATTATGATGCACAGTGATGTAACAGTTACCACTGTCTCACACAGTTCCTGACTGAGGTAATATCTGTGCAGAGTCTGTATGTTCCCTCTGTGTCCACACTGATTTTTGCCAGGGACTCCAATTACCTCACACAGTCTAAAGATGTAGGTAGTTGAACTGGCAATGTTTGCAAGTATCCCTAGGGGTATGTCAACAAGTGGGAATGCATACATCATTTGATGTTCCTCCATCCATTCAGGAATGTTTCTTGTCCTATGTCCACTGCTTGGTGATATACACTCCAACTCACCACTACAATGAAATTGATCAAATGCGTACTGAAAATTAATGAATGGATGGATGGAAGGATGAATGCATGAGTAGGCGCTGTTATCTCACAGTAGCCCACTTCTTACTTGGTGGCTCATACCAGTAGTTTCCAATAGTCATAAGCAGTTCCTATAGGAGGATTACTGAACCTTGCAGCTCTGTAAGATGGAGGTAGTAGCCAACAGTGGGTATATATCAGCTTATCGAAAGCTGAGAAGAGCGAACGCTCTTTGATCGACCCCTAAACGTCGAGCAAACTAAATAGCGAAGACACGGAACAGCAATTTTTTAGCCAGGGAAAAAAATTGCTGGGCCATTTTTGGGAGTTTGCCATTTTCTCCACTGTGGTGCGATCCCGGAGTTGGTAAATTTAAGTAGGGGATGTAGGGGGTGAAGCCCCCCCCACTTTATGTTTTGTTTTCATTTGTTTTTTTTTTGTTTTTTTTTTTTCTTTTGTTTTTTTGGGGGGGGTTCCGTGTCTTCGCTATTTAGGATGTTTGATGTTTAGCGGTCGATCAAAGAGAGTTCGCTCTTTTCAGCTTTCGATAAGCTGATATAGACCCACCAACAGTCAAGTGTTCCACAATATGACATGCAGGATCTCTCAAAAACAGCACTATATGAATGTGCACACATGGCTCCATGTGGCACCACAGATTTAATTCTAGGAAGAAATAACTGGATAAATACAGATGTCAGGCTTTGGAAAATGACCTACTGGGAACTTACACAGGTGGCTGCAGCAACAAATAGAGTGAACTTCTGGAAAACAGAACTGTAGTCACAAGGTGGAATAAAAACAGGGACACATAATTATCCTGCACAGGCTGCACTTGCAAAATGTCAGAAAGCAGTAAAAGTGGACGCTTAGAACGGTTAAAACCACTGAAATTTATGGTCATTCATCTGTGAAAGATGGAACAGTGGAGAATTATTTTTCTACAATAAACACAAAAAATGCTTTCAGGGTTGAGTAGTTTTCAATACCAAACAATTATGCATAAAAATAAGCAGAATATGACTTTATTTGCCAAACTTGGCTATTGTGAACAAAAGTTAAGCCTCAGGCTGTGCTATTTCTGTGGAGACAGCCATTCCTTCAGGTACAGAAGGATACCTGTAGTTACTAACAGCAATAACATCAGTCTCAGTGTCAGCTCAGTGTCTCTGTGAGGAAATCTTGGTTTGGTGAATGCTTCTTAGGCACTTTCAGAACATTCTGTGTTTACATGTTTCTGAAGTACATCTTCACAAACTGCAAATTGTTTCATTTGGATTTCCTACCTCTAGTTAAGTTTTGTTACTAGGTTCATAGATTAGTACTAAGCTAACTGCCCTTGTGAGCCACTTTAAGCCTAGCCAATTATCCCTTATGAGACTCAAACCTTGCACCTTGTGTTTGTAAAGCATTAGGCCACCCTCCCAACTAAAATATTGTTTTTCTTTCTTTTAATCAGCCAGCTGAGACATGAGAAATATGACCATTATCAAACACTCTAAGCTACCAAATATTCTTTGTGTTGTGTCTCATTAGAGATAGACAAAGCATACAATGTCTAGGTGCTTCTGTCAAACAGTAAAAAAATAGTTTTTTGTTCCTCCACCAGCACTTTTTGTTTTCTGTAGTAAAAATACATGTGCACTTTCTGGCTTCAGTATAAGTTATATGGCAGACAGGCGATCCGCTGTGGCGACCCCTAACCAGGAAAAAGTCGAAAGAAGAAGAAGATAAGTTATATGGCCCCCAATGAAATCTCAAGACTTACATTGCCAGGTCCTGAGAATGGCAATCTTAAACTTTGTATGCATGTCTGGATTTTCGTCTATTTGGTCTCTACATTTCAGGACTCGGCAATGTGAATCCCAAGATATTGAACAGTTGCCAGATTATACTATGAATATGACCAAGACATGCATGCAGGAATAATATAAAGTACATATGACATGAAACAGTATACTGATAGTATTTATAGCATTTGTATTTTTTCCTACCTGCATTACATCACAGTTCTTATCTACATGTTGCTACATAGGTTCATAGGTTCATAGGTGTGTACTAGGCTAAAGGCCCTGGGGCCTTTACAAGCCTAGCCCATAGAAGTGCCCTGGCATTGTGCTGCCTGTCGTTAGTTCCCAATGCCTCTATCAAGTAGAGCCATTGGAGTGATCCCCTTGATGAACTTTCTATTACCTATCCACTCATCAAAATTTTACTTGAAGAGGGCTAGCGAGGTGCTCTGCTTGACATGTATGGGAAGTCTATTCCAGAGCATGAGTAGTCTCTGGGTTATGAACCTGTCCTTCCAGCATGTTCTGTTGATTGTGGTAATGAGGTTGAGGTCTCTGGAAAGTGTGGTGTGGAGGGATTGGGATTTATTTAGATGTAGCATTTCTAACAGAGCTGGGTTAGACATGGCTTTGTAAGTCAGCAGAGATTGCTTCTTAGTAGACTATATGAGACAGAGAATAGTTGGATTTTTTGTCTGTCCATGTAGGACATGTGTTTAAGGCCTAGGATCCTCTTCATGAGGTACTTTTGTGGCCTCTCCAACTATTGCAGGTATCTAGTGAGGTACATGCTAAATGAGGCATTATACTCTATCACTGGTCTAATGAGGGAAGAGTAGAGAGAAATAATGACTTCTTTCTTCCTAGATGCAAAACCCTTGGTAATGAGAAGTGCCACATAGAAGGAGTTTCTGACCACAGTGGCAATGTGGTGATCGAAGGAGAGGTTGCTGTCAACCTGTGTCCCCAGATCTCTTATAATGCTTTCAGTGTTCAGTGGGCTACCATTGATGTGGTAATTAGTGGGAACTGAGTTTTTCCCAAAGGGGATAACTATGCATTTTTTGGCATTAAGCTTAAGGCCATGGTTTCGACACTAGTCAATGGTCTCAGGGAGGCCTTTCTGTAGAATGTCTCAGGGAACTAATAATGGCTCCCAGTTTGCAGTCATCTGTGAATTTGGTCAGCCAGAGATCCTCCGTGTTGGCCTGGACATCTGAGAAATAGATGCCAAACAGGAAAGGACCCAAGACCGATCCCTGTGGGACTCCACTTGTGAGTGGTCGGAAGACTCACTTGGAGTCTGCTACTTTCACACTGTGGGTTCTATCTGTGAGCCAATTTGCAATCCATCTAACAATATAGGGGTTGATGCCTAGTTTGCTGAGTTTATCAATAATTCACGAGTGAGGAATGGTATCAAAGGCCTTGGTCAGATTGAGGTAGACTGTATGAACAGACTTACCTTCATCCACTGCTTTGGTGACTGACTCAAAGAAGTCAACCAGGTTGAGCAGGCATGATCTACCCTTCAGAAAACCAAACTGCGCGGGATCTAGAGTTTGGAGATTCCTGATATCCTTGTTAATTAGACGAAACAAAAGTCCTCGAAAACAACAGGCTGTTATGAAAGATTTACATTTTCCCCTTTTTGAAGGTCAAATCAGTCCAGATAATATCACTACTGCTGAAAGGGTGGCATTATCAGAACTTAGAGCCAATCATAACATAGCTATTCTCCAAGCGGACAAGGGTGGAGCAGTGGTCATTTTGAATATGGATTATTATGTCAATGAGGGTCTACGACAACTGTCGGATTCTCATTGTTAAATGCACATGGGTATTGATCCCACTGGCAAATTCAAACAAGAGACTGATTCATTCTTACAATCTGCATTGGATGAGGGTATCATCACCCAAAAAACTGTTCAACATCTTCAGGTCAAAGATCCAGCTAAACAAATTTTATACTTGCTTCCGAAATACATAAATCTATTACACATCCCCCAGGTAGGCCAATTGTTTCTGGCCATGG
This sequence comes from Protopterus annectens, assembly GCF_019279795.1. Classification (NCBI taxonomy): domain Eukaryota; kingdom Metazoa; phylum Chordata; order Ceratodontiformes; family Protopteridae; genus Protopterus; species Protopterus annectens. The sequence goes on from NC_056747.1 coordinate 1,294,170,483, forward strand.
CTCACTGACTGAACCACTTTCTGCATTCCTTACTCAATTTCTCAAACCTCTACTGTTATTAGTTAGGGCTAGAATCCAGGATACCACGCAATTCTTGAAAATCATTGAGGATACTCAGCTTGAGCCCGAATGGTTGGTGTGTACACTGGATGTAAAATCTTTATATACCAGTATACCACATTGGGCGGGGCTTCACGCTTTAGAACACTGGCTAACAAAGGCTGAACTATACCCTCCAGGCTTTAACACTCTGCTTATCTGCATGACTGAACATGTCCTGACCAAAAATGTATTCTATTTTCAAGGGGATTGCTATTGGCAACTACAGGGTACGGCCATGGGGGCCTCTTTTGCCCCAATCTACGCTGATCTCTTTATGGCCTGCCTAGAGGAATGCCTCATTTACAATCCCCTACACAACATATATCGAGTAGAAATGGACATATGGCGGAGATATTTAGATGATTGCTGGATGGTGTGGCGTGCTGATGCCGAGTATCTCCAAGAATTTTTGGAGTATCTCAATAACAACATTTGGGGGATTGAATTCTCTATTACATCACATAGAGATGAAATTGACTTTTTGGATGTCACTGTATATCGAAACAGTGACCATACACTTAACACCAAGATCCATCGTAAATATCCCCAGTTTAATTCCTTGCTACATGCTACCAGTATGCATCCACGCCACACCATCCGCAACATCCCCAAATCTCAATATTTGAGAATACGGAGAATCAATTCTTCAGAAGTGGACTATACACATGCGAAAGCTGATCTACTATCCAGATTTTTGGATAGAGGATACTCCATTTTTGACATTGAATCCGCCAGACTTTGGTCAGATAAGCAGGAAAGGCAGACATTGTTAGAATATAGGGAGAGAAGTAACAACAACAAAGGTGATAAAATTAGACTCATTACTACTTTGGGCAAAAATCACCAAATAGTTAGGAAAGCAGTGAACAATAATTGGAATATTCTGTTAGCCAATGACTTTTTGAGTGGTATCCTGGATAATCAATGCTCATTTCCATTCAGGCGAGGAAAAACATTGGGAACTTTGTTTTCCCATTATAAACAGAGGGAAAGTGGTGCAGCTAAATACAAACAACTTACCATCACAGGGGATGAATTATTAGGAACATTTTGATGTGGACATTGTATTTCATGCGCTCAAGTCAATCAGTTGAAACAATTTACCAGTTCTAATACCAGTAAAGTATATGATGTAAGAGTCTTTGGTAATTGTTCCACTAGTTGGGTCATCTACTTGGAAACTGCCAATGTAAATCATTCTATGTGGGTAAAACTTCACGTTCATTGAGAATCAGGATAGGGGAACACCGTAGTGATATCCGTAATCATAAACTGTCCAATGCTCTATATTTACATACCATTAAACATCCAACTGCCAAATTTATGTTTACCATTATAGACAAAATCACTGGAAAAAGACATAACCAACTAGGTTGGCTAGGAATATTAAGTCACAAAGAAAAATACTGGATTACACATCTTGGTGCATTATTCCCACCTGGACTAAATGACCATCTTTAATCATTCTATGTATGATAGTTTTTATATTATTGTTGGTGCATGTATTATATCATGATTTATATTGACTGCCTTACATATGCACCATTGCTATTTATTTTGGTTGTGAAAGATGTACAGTTATTATCAGGAATGTTCATCCCAGATTACAACATGTTATGGGTACAGCAATTTTTTTCATATATTTTTTATATATTTCCATACATTTTTGCTGTTACCATCATCTTGGATATTTAACATGAATTATTATTCAACTTGCATTTATATATATACATCCATGTGTTCATGGATTTATATTTTCCTTTCAAGTATGTAAACATTTGCATATTAAGTTTGATTTATTTTGACTCCTTTACTATTGGCTATGAGTCATATATATAGACGTCTGGTTGTTGTCCGCAAGTCTGTTGTTTTCACTCACTGAAGAAGGCGTGTGCCGAAACTAGTTTGAGTTATTGAGCATGACAATCTGGTCCGATTGATTTTACCTCACATTAAATAGTGGAACTCTTCATGCTGGCCTTTTGGTGTTTTTTTGATCCTTGTTAATTAGGTCTATGATAATATGCTCCATAGCCTTACATATCAAACTCATCAGGCTAATGGGGAGATAACTTCCAGGGTCTGTAGTCACTCCTCCTTTATGGAGAGGGATGACTGTAGCAGTACACCATTCGGTAGAGACAAAGTCTGAGGTGAGGCTGTGAGTGAACAGAGCACACAGATGTGGTGCCAGTTCACTTTGTAATTCATGTAGAACACAGCCAGGGATATTGTTGGTCCCATGGAAGCTGTATTCTTGGCCTTAGACAATACAGTTTTAACCTGTGTTACAGTAATGTTGGGTGCCTGGCATTCTTCTGGTATTGAGATTGGTCTTTTCGGGGGGGGGGGGGGATAAAGTTAGCACTGAATCTGTCGGCCAGTATGTTGGCAATATCTGTTGGCTCAGTATAGGAGGTACCATTCTGCAGTAACCCAGAGCAAATCTGGGTATCGCCATGGAGATCCTTGATATAACTATAGAAGGCTTTGTGGTTATTTTTAGTGTCTGCCGCATAGGTGTGCCTTCATAGCTGGCTTTGGAGGTTTTGATAAGGGATCTCAACTTTTTGTTGAGGCTAATAAGGGAATTTTTTCAGTCTTGGGACTTTACCTTTCTGTGCAACAGTTTCTTCCTTCTGTTGTAGAGTTTATTAATGGCAGGTGACCACGAGACTGGCTTCCTATTTTTTGGAGGAGAGCGTCTTAGGTCTGTTGGGTATGGCTAGTTCCATGCATTTATGTACGTGTTCGTACACTGCATTGGTGTATGATTTGGCAGTCATGCATCTATTTTCCATTGGCATGGGTGCCATGAAGTTAGCCACCTCTGTTTTTAGGAGTCCAAAGTCAGCTTTGGAGAAGTTTTTCATGGTGAATACCTTTGCGAGGGGTGTGGTGAGATGTGGATTTCCATGGTGATTCATTTGTGGTTGAATCTAACCAGGGAAGAATTGACTACTGGTGTAGAGCAATGGTTGCTTATGTTAGTAATAACCAGGTCAAGGATGTTGCTTCCTCTAGTGGGGGTAAGAATGAGCTGGTCCAGGGCATTACAATTGATGAATTCCAGGAAGCATTGAGCCAGTGCATTGGTGCATGAGCAGTTTTCCCAACAATAAGAATCCTGTAAAATAGCTTTCATTTTCTTCAGAATGTTTTCATATTTGTTTCAGTACAGCATTAAGCACATTATTTTTTGTTTTGTATTTTTATTAAACCAGGTAAGCCGACGGGACATAAGTGCCCCTTTACAGGGCTGACTTGAGAGCACTGTTTGGTTATGTGACTTCATCAGTCACACTGTAGCAAATGGAGGTGGAAAGAATCAGGCTATGTACTCTTTGGTTACAGGAAGCAGCTATTTAACAGTTCAAAGCCTTAACATTCTATGATAACCACCAGTAACGCCTGTTTTGCCAAAGAGGTCATTGTATAAGTAAACATGAATAAGCTATCAAAACGGGCGGGGCATGAGAAGAAACAAATGGTGTAACTATGCCCTACAGTAAAAATCTTAAAAACTCCAAGCATTACAAGACGTTATTGCTAAGCTGTTAAGCTGTACCTGGAAGTGAAGAAAATGAGGTGGAAACAAGAAGACAATTACAGCCTCTTCACAAGTCATCAGAAGGTGGCAGCAGCAGCACATGGAAGGAAGTATTCGGTTAAACAACAAAGGCGTGAGAATTTCAGCTGGACTTCGCAAGCAGCAACTGGGAAGAGAATGCCTGACAGAGGGAAGCCATCCAGTCACACTATCAACAGCCACATGGTAATCAACAACAAATCCACAGGAGAGTCTTTTTACTGCAATGTCAAATCAGGACATTCTGGAACCTTAGCTGGTAAGACCATTTGTTTACCAGGAAAAGAAGCAAATTTCCTTGGGACACTCAGCAAGGTTGCAGAATATTTCATGGGACACTTCAAGTTTCTTGAGTAATGACTGCCCCAGAAAGAAAACAGTGAGACTGACATGCAAGGGACATCTTAAATGCATCCATGGACCACTATCTTCCATGTTGCTAAAGGTTTTATATAATGTAATTGTTGCCATTATCCAGTGAGGTGTTGAGAATGCTTGTAATTGTTTAAATTGCTTCTCTGTTAGAAGTATTGCATGAATGAAGACAAAAAATTAAAATGTGACTCTAACCAAAGCAACATGCCGCTTGCTGTAAGGGTGTATTTCTATTAGGACCATCATTCACATAGTGATGGTAGGATGGAAGTTCATGATCAGACTCTGAATGGAGCACAATAAACTACAACACTTATATAGTGCCATTTACACTGGTGGCATAAATAAAATGTAAGTCTTTTATATCCATCCATCCACAACCTCTTTTTCCCATGTTTTGCACAATGGGTTGGGGTGTCACTTCAACAGTGACAATCATCTAGAGCCAAGGTTCACACTTGCCACAGTTGTTCTTTGACATGAGACAACAAAAAGTATTGCCAGAATTTTGGTAAGTCTCATGAAGTTACTCCTCCAAGCACCACTTAAAGTAACTACTGAATTCAGACAAATGTGCAACCTGCTATCAGAATTGGCATTTCTGAGAATGCATGTTGATAAGTTCTTAGATTCTTACTAAGCTTACATCCAAATAAACCATCAAAAAGTTCAGCCATATCACTCACTACTGGTGGGAAATTAACAATGTCTCCCATTTCCCCATGTCCCTGGTGAAAATTTATGATTATCCATCCAGTCATTCAGACTGGTTTTAAAGGCTGCTTGGGAAGTACTCTACTTGATACATAAAGACAGCCTTTCCAGAAATGTGGAATTCATTGGGTTAGGTTTCTGCCATGTCATCTTTTCTTGTTGATGTGATAGGGTAGGTTTAGTTCTCTAGAACGGGTGGTTGCTTTGTCGCTTGTTTTACTTAGGTAAAGGAGTTCAAACTGTGCTGGGTTGTTCATAGCATGGGAAGCTAAGCAGTGATCATCCTTCTGGAGTCTGTATGACATTGAGTAGAAGGACAGAGCTTTATGTTTGTCAGAGTAGCTTAAAGTACTGATACTGCACATAGTTTTAGTGAAGTAATGCTGAGGTCTCTCAAAGTGGTTTAGGTGCTTGAAAAGGTATATACTGAAAGGTGCATTATATTCAAATGATCAATCTAATAAGAGATGAATAAAGTGAGACTATAACTTCTTTGGACCTTGAAGACATACTATAAAAGATAAGCTGTGCAGGTTAGAAGGATTTTCTAAGTACCACAGAGATATGGTTGTGAAAGTGGAATCTGTTAGCAACATACTGTGTGTACCCAAGTCCCTGATGACTATGTAAAACTTAAGTGGAATGTTATCTAATATGGTAAGCAGTAGTGATAATTGATTTACCAAAGGAAATTACACTGTATTTCTTTGTGTTGAGGGTAATCACATGACTAATATACCACTTATTTGTTTGGTCCAGCCCTTTTTGAAGAATTTGAGTATCTGAATGAGATTTGTTGACTGCCTCCAGTTTGAAATTATCACCAAATGTCATTAAGCATAGTCCCTGGATATCAGCTTTCATGTCACAGAAATATATACCAAAGAGGAGGGGACGAGAGACAGAGCTTTGTGGGACACCAGTAGCAACATTTTTTTGGTTTAGAGCAAATACTCAAAACCTTAAGGGTATGGGTTCTGTCAGACAGCCAATTACCAATCCAGTGAACTATTTATTGGTTAATGTTGATTGCAGAAAGTCTGTTAATAATTCCAGCATGAGAGATAGGTTCAAAGGCCTTGGCAAGGATCAGACAAGTAGTGTGGACTGTATGCCCCTTATTCATGGCCTTAGTAACACCCTTCAAAGAACTCAACCAGGTTGAACAGGCATTATCTGCCTTTTACAATGATGAACTGGTACGTATCTAGGGTCATATTATCACCTATGTTGTTTATTAGTTGATCTATAATACATTCCACAGCCTTGCAAATAATACTAATTAGACTTACAGGCCTATAGACTACTGTCCTTGTAAAAACAAGAGCTCACTAGTCTGTAAAGGAGGACATTTTGTTTTTAAATATCCCTATGGATGGAATGCTTGTGCAGGAAATGCTAAAAAATGCCAAAGAAGAAGATAAAGAGCCAATGGAAGGATAAAGGACAGGATCATTCAGATGGACAAGATAAGAATGCAACCACAAATAAAATTAAAAACTCAACTTCCAATGAACCAGACAGCAAACACGGTGGTTTCTTACACAGAGTACAAGATAATTTAATAAATCCCTTATCAGTAACATTAAACAAAATGTAAAGAAAATAACATCTTAAATCTACCAAGAAGCAGGACTGAGTCCAAAATTCAAAATTTATTATAACAAAACAATTATCAATTTAGCACTTTCAATCTAAAAAGATCATGATCAGAATGGTTTCACTTTCTCTTTCCATGTTTATATAATATTATACCATGGCAAATCACATGATAAGTCACAATTTAACACTACCAAAATGATTTCAAAATTATTGACATCTTATTGAACTACACTAGAATTCAATCTGATTTGCAATTTCATTTCCCTACATTCTAATTCATCATCTCTGCTACCATTAAAAGTACTGCTAACACAAATTCTGCAAACCTCCCAAGAGCTTAAAGCCTATGTACGGATACTAGGTGATTGTCTCTATGAAATTAGCCTAGAAGTTATAGCTTTTATGCATATCATTTATAACTAGACTGTATAGTGTTTCTCATTGGAAATCATAAGATTAGCTACTGATTTCTGACCTACAACATTTCATATTTAGATACACTAAGCTTATACTAAGCGACACAGGATCGTCAAAACTCTTTTTCCACTTAATATAATATGGGGTTTGCATAGTAAAGGCCTTCTTGATGTGTATGGGGAAAACAGCTTTATCCCTTTCTAAGACCAGTCACTCTTCCATTTAAGCATGCTGTTAATTAATTGGCTAATTAATTGATCGAGTTTTGTTATATCAGTTGGGAATTTTATCTTACGTACTATTAATTTATGTTATTATTTTATAGTTTATTAACTGTTTTATTATTGTTACTGCCCACATTATGTATTACAATATCTTCAAAATGTTACACTTCTTTCACGTTAGCTTAGTCAGTTTATACTTTACTATAGTTTAGGCCTGCATACATTTGTGTATAACTGGTTTGGAATGCAACAGTTTCTCTTGTTTATTATTCTGATACTCTCTGTTTCTGATGTTTTAATGGTTATATTGTTTGGGCAAGAAAAAAAAACATTGATAACGTGATCTAATGCATAAAATATAAATATTTAAAAACAATTTGATTAACTGAGTGTTAAGATGATACATTCAACCTGCTTTTGTTCTTTATAGCATAATAATGCTCATAAATAAGTTATGTTTAGAACTAGAATGAGATGTTCTCTAACATCCAGTCCAGCATGCTGTGTATAATCACCCCATGGATATCACTGAACTCATTTGCACCACACTAATCAAACCCATTTTGATTACAGCGCCTGTACTCTATAGCTTCCTAAAACTAAATGAAAACGTATAATTCCTTACTAGAAAAAACATACAACACACACTACTTGGAAAAAATTCAGAAATGTTTAATATATTGTTTCTTGTTTCTTGTATGTTGCTTAAGAGAGTGCAGCATTGCTGCTCAGCACTGTTAGCAATCCAATCACATGCAGTGAGAGTAGAACCCACAGCATTTTGGTCTTCCAGCACCAAAGGCAAATGTCCTACCTGTTATGATATATATATGACTTTCTTTTATTTTCCTTTTGTTCTACTGCCATAAATGAGTTTTCTTCTAAATGACTATAAACTCTGTCGGCATCAATTCCAGTGTATAGTTTATACATCATCAGAAGTTATTGGGGCTATAATTTTTGGGGTAGCCTGTAGATTCACTCTTAAGTAGGGTCATTGTTTTTCCTGTTCTTAGGTTGGTGTCTGTTTGGGGTGCGCATATAAATAGTTCTTACTCATGGCTAAATATTTATGCAAAGATGTTAATACTTTTAACCAGAAGCTAGGTACTGCATCTGGGCCTGGGGTTTTTCAATTAGTGGCTTTTCTTAACTTTGTTTCAATCTTTCAGACTGTTACTTCATCCCATTCCATATCCTGTACCTTTCAATTTCCTATTCTTTCTTTTACTTCTATCCATTTAGCATCTTTGTTATGCTGCACAGGATCTTCATAGATACTTTTCTAAAATGCATCTATTTCTTCTTTTTTTGTGGTTTTTCAATTCCTTTTACCTTGTTTCACAATTCTCTATAAAACCTTTTTTTGGGTCATCAATAAATTGCTTATTTTGTACTTTTTCTTTATATTTATCTGTGTATCGTTTAAGTTTTTCCATCTGTGCTGCGATTTTTAGTTTATTTGCAATACTGCATGATTGATCCTGATCTGTTATAGTACTGCACATAGTTTTTATAACATCTGTCTTTCTAAGTATTTTTGTTGATCTGTTCCCTCTTCTAAACTCTTCTAACAGTAACACTTCTTGTCTTAATTGCTTTACGGCTTTCTCTATTAGATACTTCAGTGATGGTATTCAATTTCTCCCCTTCCTTTCCCTCACTGCCCTGTGTTCTTGTGGTAGAAATTTATCTGTTATTACTTTAGCTGCACAGTAATATATCCTGTTTACTTCTGTTATATCACATGGATCTCTATGGACAGTCCTAATTACGGTGTTCATTTATTTTATCAGTCTATTTCTTTCACTGAAATTAATATGTCTATCTATCTCTATTAAATCAAACAACTCTTCTCTTAGCTCGTTTTCTTCTAAACTGGGAGCACATTTTTTGTTTTCCATTTCCTGTGGGCATTCTGTAGAAAGTTCTGTTGCATCTTCACGTGGCACATTCTCTTCAATTTCATCCTGTGCCATCCATTGCTCTGTCATATGGGAACTCACTGGCCAATCACTCCTCAACATTGACTGAGTCAGGGTTTCCACAGTTCCCTGTTCCTTCCCTTGCGTCTAGCTTCAAGTGAATGTTTATACTGATTTCCTGTGGAAGGCTCCAAAATATCTTCATATTTCACCTGACTAATTGCTTCCTGTTCCATGGGTTTCCCCTTCATTTTGAGGTCCACTGCAATATCCTGTTGTGGTGCTTTCTGAATTAGATTTTCTACACTGAATCCTTCACTTCAGAGGTACTCCATAACCTCAGTTTCTATTTCTTTACATTCTCCATTACTAATCTCCTTTTCTACTTTTCCTCTTTGTCTTCTTATTTTTTTGTATTGTAAAGTTTTCCATGTCTGGATTCCTTTGCCTGTATTTCTGTTCAAATATCTTTTCTGCTGCTCTTTTTCTATTGATTAGTTTTGCTTTTTTCTTTGCATAGATATTACACCACATTAAATCTCTTTTTCTTTCCCATGTCCATATTTCTTCTTCACATGTCTCCTGGTCTTCCTGTTTCTCCTTACTTTGGGGACTCAATCCATCATGCTGTGATGTAACCTGTGTTAGACCTTCCAAACCAAATGCTTCACTTTGCAGGTACTGCATAACTTCAACTTCTATTTTTTAAATTCTATTTTACTAATGTTCTTTTCTATATTCCCTCTTTGTGATATTATTTTTTTATTGTGAAAATTTCCATGTCTGGATGCTTTTGTCTCTATTTCTCTTTGAATATCTTTGGGGCTGCCTTCTTTATGTTGATTAATTTGGCTTTCTCCTCTGCATAAATATTGCACCATATCAAATCTCTTTCTTTCCCATGTCTATATTTCCTTTTTATACTTTTCAAAAATATCTAGGTTTTGTTGTTTATATTTTTGCACATCCTGAGATGCTTCTTTTTACAAACAGATAAAAGTTTCTTGGTCTATATAATGTTTTTGACAAATCTGTTGTATTAATGACCACAATTTTTTATTTGAAGCTTCTGACAGTTTTTCTTGTGGAAGAATTTTTTGTTTCTCTAATTTCTGTCTTAGTCTTTTTGTATATCTTGTGTCTGGAAATTCTGGGCTTTTTGCATAATAGTGACAATACATAACTTCTTTCTTATCCTCAAAAGTCCACTTTATCGTTTCTATGGCTCTTCTTTGGCCTATCAGTTTTTGTGATTTTTGTGGACTGCTACTTCCTTCTACAACAGGGGGGGGGGGCACCCTCCCCTGGGCTTGGCCTGGCCTCATTGTAGGAATGTTTCCGTCTTTTGAGGATTTTACAATGTCATTTTTTCCAGTCCTGGCATCAGTGTGCCTACCAGAATTGTGCACCCAACTATCTTTTTTTCATTTTTGACCTACTTCTGTCCATGACTACAGTCTATATATCAGTGTCGCCTTGGTGAGATTTTGTAAAAAAACAGGGTCACCTCCTGAAGGTAATCACCAAGACTTGAGGATGAATTAAATTTCAGCAATACCACTTTCCTTTGATGGCTGACCTATCATCTCTCCATTTGGACCCCTCTACGTAGCTTGTCTGATGATTTTAAAATACCTTTTGATAACCCCAAATATTCCCAGAGGTAGTTTTCTCTAAATGCCCTATATACCTGAATAAGATCTCCTCTTAAATACATATGTGAGACACTGTACAAGTTCAGATATTTTAGTATTTCATAATAACTTAAATTTTCACATCCATGGATGCCCTTGGTATATTTCTGCTGTACTTTTCCCAGTTTACTCATCCTTGTTTTCTTATAAAGTTTCCATATTGTTATTCCATACTCAAGATTGGGAATAATGTAGATTTTCTAGAGTTTATACATCTTTTTATACAATCTAAAGCTCTATAATTATCATTAAACAATTGGTTAATATAATTAGAAAAACTCAAAGCTGGATCTACCCATATATCTAGGTCTTTAAATTAATCTACAGTTTCAATCACTGAGTGCTGTATTAAACATTCACCTTTCAATGCATGTCTCCCAAATCTCACATGATTAGTTTTTGATGTATTTATCAGCATATTATTCCCCTGTGCCCAAATGGTCAGTTTAGTCTAATTGTTCTTTTGCAGACATGCCCTATCTGTAACACATATAATATTTAGTCTAATTGTTCTTTTGCAGACATGCCCTATCTGTAACACATATAATATTTAGTCTAATTGTTCTTTTGCAGACATGCCCTATCTGTAACACATATAATACTTAGTCTAATTGTTCTTTTGCAGACATGCCCTATCTGTAACACATATAATATTTAGTCTAATTGTTCTTTTGCAGACATGCCCTATCTGTAACGCATATAATATTTAGTCTAATTGTTCTTTTGCAGACATGCCCTATCTGTAACACATATAATATTTAGTCTAATTGTTCTTTTGCAGACATGCCCTATCTGTAACACATATAATATTTAGTCTAATTGTTCTTTTGCAGACATGCCCTATCTGTAACACATATAATTAGTTTACCCAATTTCAAGTTATCTGCATACAGACTGTAGAACACCTCAGCTGAAAAAGCTAGGTCTGAAAGATACAATCTAAACAAGTAAGGCCCTAGGAAAGACTCCTGTGGGACCCCCTGAATGTAACCAAGTATTTCACCTGTCCAGTTGCTATATGAGGGTGTATGTCACATCATCGAAAGATTAAAATATTGAAGCACTTAACATTGAACTGGATTCCTTAAACATTAAAGCATTGAAATGAAAAAAAAAATCATGTGGAGTGTAGATCAAAAACAATTTGCTCCATGCAGGGGGCAAGACCCCCTGCACCCCTACACCCCCTGCCACTTAAATATATCACTTTGGAGATCGCACATCAATGCACTACAGTGCGGAAATGGAAGATTTCCATTTCCTACACTGTAGAGTGATCTCGGAGTTGGTATATTATGTAGCTGGGGTGTGGGGGGTGCAGGGGGGCTTGCCCCCCTGCCTACAGCCTTAATGTTACATGTCCCAGTTGGAAACTGCCATTGACATCCTTTCAATGTTTTCATGGTTCAATGTTAAGTGCTTTGATGTTTTAATCTTTTGATGATGTGATATAAACCTGCTGTATGATACTTGTCATGTCCTATTTGTAAGCCATGCAACTATCCATCTTATCAAGAGTACATCAATACCTAGTTCTTCTTATTTATTGATCAGCGTTTTGTGCATGACCCTGTCAAATACTAAAGATAAATGTATATAAATTACATCACAGCTCAGTTTTTTATTCACAGCTGTTATTACATTGTTATACAGCATCATGTTACCTGTGGTAAAAGATCTATTTACAACATATGCATGCTGACATATAGTTTCAAGACCCAACCTTTCCAATTCTGACAATAAGTTACTCAATATTACCTTCTACATTATTTTTCTACAACATGAAAGTAGACTTAAGGGTTTATATGAATTTAGACTTGTCCTACTTCCCTTTCCCTTGAAGGCAGGTTTAATAAGCGCATGTCTCCAGTCTTCAGGAAGCTACCCATATTTATATGACCTAGCAAATAACAGATATAATTGTACTGTTCTCAGGTCATTATTACTAATTCCGTCTCCTCCTTGTGGTTTGTTTGGATCCAGTTTGCAGTTTCCCTGTTACGGTCAATATCTTTATATAAATTTGTTCTGTAATAGACTAACACTATTTAAAAGAACAAAAAATAAAAATAATTACCATTTCTCTTCTTAACTTTTTATTTCTTTCTTTTCATTGGGGGGTCCAGCTCTGTAGCCTGTACACAAGCCACCCCTGCCCTAACCCCAAATCTATACATTACCTTAGAAAATCCCTTCCATAACACTATCACTACATAAGACACTGAGATATAGACCCCATACATCATCACGCATGCATAATACTAAGCTATCCCCTAACCTAGCCCTTACTCTAAATAAAATTGACGAGCACACTCACACCTATAATGCTAAACCTTTCCCAACACGTACCTTACTCACACATAGTCTAACTACATTTGACAATTCCAGCACTTGACAAAAACCCTGATCTACACTCTTTTGACCAACTTCTCAAGGGCAAAAACCTACTCAATGAAGAGTATCTTATAAAGTTAACCCATATATGTATTTCCAATTGTTAATGGGGTCCCGTATATATATATATATATATATATATATATATATATATATGTATATATCCATTTGTTAACTGGGTAAACCAGCTGGTCAACTGACCCTTTATTGTCATGATCCAGGCTCATTAGAGTAAAAAGAAAATATGTGCAGAGTGAACATTTTACACAAATTTAGATGTAATATACACACAAGAGTATATAATACAACTTAGAAGACAAAATTTTATATATCTATATATCTATATATATATATAGAGAGAGAGAGAGAGAGATCTACTTCTCTTCTTCGAAAACACACTTTATCAAAGAACTTAAGTGGAAAGGCACTTTTGTGAATGACAGTTTACTGAAACACAAAAGCAAACAGCAAAACATACTAGAAACACATTTTTGCAGGGCAAGCCCCCCCCCCCGCACCCCCCCCTCGCTACCTAAATATACTCACTCCAAGATCGCACTAAAGTGGGGAAAAGGGTATATTTCCTTATCCCCACTGCACTGTACTTCGGTAAACTGTCATTTGCTAAAGTGCATTTTCACTTAAGTGCACTTTCGCTAAAGTGGTTTCGGCTTTCTGTTCTTTGATAAAGTGTGCTAAACAGCTGTCAGAGTGAATGCTCAAAAAAACAAACGATTATGCCTTTCTATTTTTTTACTCCACTGTATCGGGACCCCATTCAAAAGACTGCTGGCAGAAAATCCATTAGGAAGAACATTCACTCACATGAGTGTTCACATTTCTTCACAGCACGAAAAACTATTCACACAAGAGAGTGTTTGCTCTTCCTAACTGTAACCATATAGAAGTGTATATATATATATATATATATATATATATATATATATATATATATACACACACACACACACACACACATATATATATATATATATATATATATAAAAAAATATATATATATATATATATATATATATATATATATATATATATATATATATATATATATATATGGATCTAGGACTTTTGAATGAAAGATCAAAAGCCCAAATCCATTGTCACTGAACACACTTTAACAAAAGAGCTTTCATCGAAAAAGCGCTTTCGTTAAAGTATGTTAAAAAAAAAAACACAAAATCTACTTGAAGGCAAGCCCCCCTGCACCCCCCACAGCCCCTACTTTAATATTCTCACTCCGAGGTCGCACTACAGTGGGGAAAAGGGAATTTTCCCTTACTGCACAGTAGTACGACCGGAACAACAAGCATACTTATGCGAAAGTGATGCTTCAATGAGCAGCACTTTCGCACAAGTATGCTCACCAAATTGGGATTCGGTGAAAGATGCAGTCGAGCATCTGTATGGATCCCATATATATATATATATATATATATATATATATATATATATATATATATATATATATATATATATGTATATATATTTATTGCCAGTCTGATTACCGGGGAAGTCCACTGGGCCGAAATGACCCATTTTCAGTGGAGGCCCGGGGAGAACAGCTCCAAGATACATTATAAAGTTTAGATACAAAAGATACAAAAGTATAAAAGATACAGTATATAGAACAGTTAACAAATAAGTACATTCAATGTCACGCATAGTCAACATAATTCAATGTGGGTGATCTTAAGGGTTATACAGTGTCATTTGAGCAAACACTCATATATTAGGTGTGAAACATTTTGCATACATACTTTTAAGTAAATGTGGATGCAGTTTACATGCACACATTTAAAGTAAGATGCTATTTACAATATTTACAGAGTTGAGTCGTGTGATAAGTAGCTATAAGAGTTGCAGAGAGCTTAGATACACTCATTGGAAAATAGCTATGGGAGTTATAGAGAGCTTAGGAACCTGAGAGAGAACCCTTTGGGGGCATATACTTAGAATGATTAGGTGGGGTGAAGGTAGGTACATTTCCATTTAGTGGACAGGTGTTTGAAAAGCTGGGTTTTGAAGTTTTCTGAGTTTGGTATGGTTCTTAGAGTGGAAGGAAGAGAATTCCATTTTTTGCCTAGTGAGAAACAGAGGAGAAGTTGGTGAGCAGGACGTTTAGGTTTGTGGATAGCAATTACGTTTTGACCTGAGAGTTCTGTTGGGGTGTAAGGGGGAAGGATATTTGCTAGAGCTGGACATTTTGGTGGGTGAAATACAAGTCTGTGTGCAGTGGTGAGTTGGAGGTAGTCTAGGTAGTTTGGGAGTTCAAGCCAATTCAGGAATAGAAGGTTAAGGCAATGATGGGTGGAAGTTTTGGATTTGGTGGCCAAATTTAGAGATTTTATTGTAGCAGTTTTCTAGTTTGGAGGTGATAGAGAAGGACAGGTTGGTTAGAAGAGGGGCTCCATATAATAAGGAAGGAAGTAGATAAGTAGTGGCCAGAGTATGCCTGGTTGGAGAGTTGGAGAGAAAGTGATTGTTCCTGTACAGCATACCTAACTTTTGGTGGGTTTTCTTAATATTTTGTTGAATATGGATATCAAACTTGAGCTGTTCATAGGTTCATAGGTTCATAGGTTCATACTAGGCTATCTGCCCGAGGGCATTTACAAGCCTAGCCCATCGTTTTGTGGCTTACGCCACCCCTTTAGTATGGGGAACTATACCCATTATTTTGCTGTGCCTCTGTCGAGCAGTGACACTGAGGTAATCCCTGGGGTATATCTGCGATCTCCCATCCATTGGTCAAGATTTCTCTTGAACAAGGCCAGCGAGGTGCTCTGCCTCACATGTACCGGGATTTTGTTCCACAGCATAGGGAGTCTTTGGGTGATGAATCTATCCCTCCAGCACGTCCTATTAATAGCCGTGTCAAGGTTTAAGTCTCCGCCCTTGTGGCTCTGATGGATCTAGATTTTTGAGGTGAAGCATATTCATCAAATCTGGGTTTGACATGGCCTTGTATGTTAGGCAAAGGTCACCTCTGAGCAAGCGGTGGCGACTGAATAGAGCTGGAGTTCTTTCAGTCGGGCAGCATAGGACAGATTTTGAGACCCTTTATCCTTTTGGTGAGGAACTTTGTGGCCTCTCCAGCTGCTGCAAGTGTCGGGTCAGATACATTCCGAATGGGGCATTGTACTCAATCATTGGTCTGATGAGCGATGAGTAAAGGGAGACTATGACCTCCCTTGATCTAGATGAGAATCCCTTCATGATAAGGTGGGCAATGTAGAAGGTCTTCCTAATTACTGTAGCTACATGGGTGTCGAATGACAGACTACTATCAACCTGGGTCCCCAGGTCCCTGATAACTTCTTCTGTGCTCAGTGGATTGCCACCTATTTGGTAGCTAGGGGTAACCTTGTTTTTCCCGAAGGGTATGACTATGCATTTTTTGGCATTTAACTTTAGGCCGTGGCTCTGGCACCAGTTATCCATTTCTGTGAGACCCTTCTGAAGGATATCTGTGTCAGATGTGTTTTCTACTATGGCCCAGTTTGCAGTCATCTGCAAACTTTGTCAGCCATAACCCTCCTGTGTTTGCTTGTACTTCGGAAAAGTAGATGCCAAACAAGAGTGGGCCCAGGACTGAGCCCTGTGGGACACCACTTGTGACAGGCTTTGAGTCTGACATGGCGCCAGCAGCTCTGACCCTGTGGGTTCTGTCACTCAGCCAGTTTGCAACCCATCTTGTGATGTATGGGTTGACATTTAAGCTGATGAGTTTTTCAATG